>NC_061121.1:25119771-25184608 GCF_002878395.1 Capsicum annuum | reverse complement strand
AAGGGGCTTAAGGCTTGAAATTTTTACTAAGTGTTGGGGACTTAGCCATTCACTAAACCATGAGCATTGTTATTCAGTTAGTTGTTTGCTGAGTTAAGTTAGTTTAGTCTAGTAAATAGTGTCATTTAGTCAGGAGTAGGATTCAGCATCGAGCGAACCCAGGAATGGAGGCATTTCTGCCAATTTAGGGTTTGATCCTTAGTAGCAATCCCTTAGTTACAGAACTATGTAGCCAGCGTAGGTTTGAGATATCTTCCTTCCAATTTTGGGTTGACATATCACATGAGTTTCCTATCAGTAAAGGGTGACTCTTCAGTCTTTCAAGACACCAGTTTAGTGGATCCACACAGCCAGTATTAGTACTCATGGTGCGGTACTGACACCCTTCCAACTAGGGTTACAGGTTGGATCCCAATTAGCTCATATGGGGGAATTTAGGTTAGATAATACCTCTCACAGTCTCAGTACAGTATTCAATATAGTTTCAGATCAAGTTTGTTTGACCAAAGCATACAGATTCTCAGTTATTCAGTAATCAAATTTTAGTGTTTCAGTTTACAGATTATTTTATAAAGATGCTTATGCTTGGTCTTGCATTATCAGATATTATAGTTTTCATGCTCAGTTATCTTATATTGTTCAGTTAGTCCTTAACTCATATGTACAGTAACCCATAGTTTTAGTCCAGTTATTCAAACTAAGTACAGTTTTATTTTACATGATCGATATTCAGTTATAAGTCATTTAGTTAATCAGATCAGCTTAGTATGTGTTATATTTGGTTTTGTATGTTTATGCATTCATGCTCATTACATTTGTATATTCAGATCCTCGAGTTATGTCATTTTCCATCACATAGTATTAGAGCCAACATTAGTACAATATCCCTATTTTACTATTTCCCAGCTTCAGTTCTACTTATTCTGCAAAGGTAAAGTTCTAAGAAACTAAGTGTAGTGATTCACCAACTTATCAGATTATGTTTGTTACTTATGTTTTAAGCTACTTTAGATTTCAGTCTATTTCAATCTCTTGGTGAGTCTACTTATACTTAGCATGCATGTTTTAAGATTACGTATAAAATTAGTTTTACTTACTGCATTCACTCCCTCTTAGTACATTCCAGAAGTATTGATATATATATACATCTATGTGGATACATTATTTCATAATGTAGGTACCAGTTATAGCCCACATATCATGATCAGACAGTTGCAGTTTCCAGTCAATAGGTGATGAGTTCTCCTATTTTGGGAACTCCAGTTTGTTGTAGATCATGTACTATATTTTATTATTCATATGTATTGATTAGTGGCAGTTGGAGGCATGTCTCAATTATCTATAGTCAGTATAATAGAGGCTTCATAGATGTCAGTCAGAGTCAGTCTTGTAATTTCAGTTCTCTCTTCAGTTTTATCATATTGTAAATTACATCAGTATTATAATTCTTCCCAAATTCTGTCATGATTATATTTCCGCACAGTAGAACCAGTTATTTAATATATTATAAATTAGTTGCTTAATAGTATGCCAGTTCATGGGTTAGCTTGGGATCACTTGTGGTTCCAAGCACCGTGTTACGACTAAGGATAATTTTGGGTCATGATAAACTTGGTATCAAAGCCCAGAATTCAAGTGTCTTAGGGTGTCTATAAAGTCGTGTCTAGTAGAGTCTTGCGGAATGGTACGGAGATGTCCATACTTTTCTTCGAGAAGCTACAGGGCATTTAAGAAATTTCTCCCTTCTTTCATATCTCAGATCGTGTAGTAGAAGTTTTCTCTAAGTAACTTATCCAGATTCTTGCATTAATCCATTCATGCCCTCTATGCCTTATTCTTAAGGCAATAGAAATAGCCAAGCTTAAATTATTATAGATAAAGTTTTCTCAAACAGTCCCCACAGACAGTTATGGTATTGCACACAGCCTCGAAAGTATCCCATCAGTGCCCTTATGTTCTAAACTTTAAAAATGTTTATTTTTTATCATGAAAAATTATGCATTAAGATGAAGTCAGATGTTCTTTCAGATCCCTTCTCAGAATTCTATGACCACATACGATCTAGAGTTAAAAGCATGAACTCAAAAGTTTAGTAACAGTAAAGTAGGGATAGTTTTTATCTTGATCTAGTAGATTATGTATCCATGGGGCTAGTTGTATAAGGGTGAATCAGTAGGCTTGAAATAGTATATACAAGAATTTAAGTTGTTAATTCAAAATTAAGTATGATGATGTGTGTATAATCTAGAAGTGTACCAAGGAGAAATGAGATTGTATTATTTCTAAGTTTTAACAGTGAGTGTGTGCTTAGATAGTGCCCTTGAGCTGTTACATGTTAGAATGTAAGTTTGAATCTTGGATGATTGAGCTAATAGAAAGAAGAGTTGAAATTCTAGACGGTGCGAACTCATGATATGATGATACTCCTAAAGATTATAAGTTAGTAAGTGTTCAAGTTATTATATGATGATTATTAGGCTATAGAAAGTTAAGAGTTGTATCTCAGAAGGAAATGTTAGCAGGGGGTTTTACACTTTCAGGTGTAGTATTTCAAGTTGTCATTATTTATATGTATTATTATATCTTGGACCCTAGAGTAAAAATGGTTGCAGTTTATTTTAGAGTTTATTAAAGGGGTCCACAAACTTAAAGTGATGTCTTAAGTCTAAGGGGGAGATGATAGAGCAAGGAACCAAGTTAGGCTCTCAAACTCTAGTAGTGATACCATTGTATTGTAGAACAGTTGTAAGGGAGGATGATGACGAACTCATTCTTATCTTAGTGCTAAGTCTTGTAATTCAGTCATCATGACATGTACTCATGCCTTACACGTCATCTCTATGATCATAGTTCATGTTCATTAACATCATAGAGAACCATGTACGCTTTCAGTTACTAGTATAAAGAGTTCCAGTTCATTCAGTAGTACAAATTATGTCCCATGAATTTATGAACTCCAAACTTTGGTTATGCAGCTCATGACCCCTATACTTAGGGGTGTGCAAAAAACGAACCAACCGATAAATTAAAACGATAAAAATGTTATTAGGTTAACGGTTTCTTAATGGTTTTATAAAAAAAATTATTGGGTTATTGGTTCGGTTTAATTTTTCTTATTGGATTGTTGGGTAAACTGATAACCCAATAAGAATATATATATATATATATATATATATATATATTATGACTTATTATATATTTCTCTTAATTTCTCTTTAATTTCTATAAATTAACAAGCCTATTATTTCAATTATACAAACTCTAAATTTTTTCTAATAATATTTAGTCTAAACTTGAACACATCATGTCAGATTTTTGGTTGCAACTAAGATTCAATATTTTTTAATGTTAGTTACTACTATTTCTATTTTATGAGTATTTTCTTATTGGTTAAACCAAAAACCAACCGTTAAGGATGAAAAATTGATAAACCAAAAATCGGTAAAAATATCTTATTAGTTTGGTTATTGGTTTAGCATATTTAAAAACCGAAAACCGATAAACCGAACCAATAATATATAAAATCAAACCGACCGATGCACACCCCTATCTATACTCATTCTTTATAGTATGTTCAGTTCCAGGTACTTATTGTATACTCATAATGACCAGTAAAATTCATATTATGTCATGTATATCCTTATTTTGATATTTGTAATGAATCCATGTTGTGTTTCTCTATTCCTCAGGCCTCAGTTAAGTGTCCAAGTTATGCATAGTATTCTTTCATGCTTCAGGTCCTTAAGTTCTAACCTTTTAGTGACCTCTCCTTAGGTCAAGATAGTGATGATGAACAATTGTTTAGATGGGAGAGAGTAAGTATTTTTTGTTTTCATGGTACAGACTAGTGTTATGGTGTTATGTGTAGTACATTGTGATTTGGGGTTAGGCTTGAACATGATGAGAGCATGTAGCTCAGCTCATACTTTGGCAGGAATAGTTATATGTACCTATGTAAGAATTATAAGTTGAATCAAATAAGCATGATATTTAAGGGGAAAAGTATAGTTGAGTATAAGCTTTTAACATAATTCAGTTCGTATAGCCAGCAATTCAGTTTAGCAGTCAGACAGGCAAGTTCCTACGGGTTTTCCGTCTTTTTGTCTAGTCTTACTATTTGAAGTTTCATGAATATGACAATTCCATGAGGTAACTTATCCGTAATCAGGAAAATTACAAATTCAGTTGAGTCCTTACATCTAGTCTAAATCAATCTTAACCATAAAGGATATCTAGATTTAGAAATTGTATCGTGTTGGTTATCCAACTTACGAATGCGGACAAACAATAATAATGGATTCCCAGATTTTAAAACTGTCAGAGCAGGCATTTATGTGTTCAGTTCAGTTCATGCATCATGTTTCAGATTCAAATATTCAGTAATGATTCAATTCATAAGTGTCCTATGGATCATCTAAGTCTTTCCTTAGTATTTTAACCAAGTCAGTATCATTCGGGGGACAAACAATCCCAAGGGGGATATGTTGTTATACCCCAAGTTTTCATGTCCTAAACCTCTCATCTTTTCTTCCAAAACTAGATCCATCTTTAGGTAATGGTTACTCGTAAGTTGACTCTCTCATTTCTATCTCAACCGTATAACCATTCTCATGTCATTTTATGTACTCAACAAATTAGTTTAGTTCATGTATCATATTTTAGACTCAGTTATGCAATCATGTTCCAAGTCATGCATGTTCAGTATATGATCTCAGTGACCTTAGTACAGTACTCTCAGTTAACCAGTCTTATTCGAGGATGAATATTCCCAAGGAGGAGATACTATAATACCCTGTACTAATCTTAACTCGATTCAGCTCTTAGTTACATGCTTAAGGGGATTAAGGCTTGAAATTTTTACGAATTGTTGGGGATTTAGCCATTTTCAAGACCCCTAAACTTCAAAGATTTTTATTCTGGTCTTTCCGACCCCGAGATGTTAGTTTTTGAGTTACTTCATGTTCTGGGATATAAAAAGTATGTCTTGGGGGAGTTTCGGATTTTTTTCGAATAAGGCTTAGGTCATGTTCGGATCACAAATCTAGCAAGTCACCACGATAGAGCCGCGCCACGGTGTTGTTCCTATTGGTACATATACCGCATCGCGGTGAGGGTCTTGTGTCCAGTTCTTGATTTATAATTTGAATGGTTTTGTCATAATCTTTATCCTAGTATGTGAAGTGCTTATGAGGTGAAAAATATTCATAGAAATCACCTAGGACAAAGTTGAGCTAAGAGCCTTTGATTTGTTCAAAGTTTGTGTTCGATCCTATAACGGTCAACTTTGAACATATATAACTGTTGACATATATGGAATTTTTCAGCTCTAGACACACCAAATTGTATATAATTGAATTAGTTTTCCAACGATACTAATTTTGCCTTAATTCGATACCCAAGCGAAAAGTTATGATCATTTTTGTCAAAACCAGTAAGCCACCGTGATAAGACCGCTTCACGGTGACATAGTTGTGTCCAACTTTTTTGGTTTAAATTATTGAGGGGTAATTAGGTCTTTTTCTCCCTCAACCCAGTCATTCATAACACGATTTGGACATTAGTTAGGGCATAATTTTGCCCTTCTTCTCTAATTTTCCTCTCAAGAAAACCATTCCCTTTTTCCAAGAACAAATTCAATTCCTTTTTCCCCAAGAAATCAAGAACCCAAGTTTTTCAAGTTTAAGAATATTCAAGAAAGCTTCAAGAATAGTGTTTCTTTCCCAAGTTATGAAGTTTAAGGTATATGGGAGTTCATCCATGGGTCCCCTTTCACCCATGGAGCCTAAAAACCCTTCTCTTGCAATTAAAGAATGAATTTTCTATCATTATGGTATTTTATATGTTCAAGAAAGATTGAATTTCATGTTTTCATGGGGTTTTTAATTCAATTCAGCCCATGTGTGATTCCATGTAATATTTTGAATTCCTCATGCTATGAATTTGATTTTCCTATGTCCTATTTCAAGTGAATTCCATGTAAATCCCCAATTTATGATTTTAGTCATGGAATCATGCTATTTCCTTATATTTAAATCATTCATATGTTCAAGTTCACGATTTCCACATGTTTGATGAAATACCCATGTTAGGATCTTTGAACCATAATTACTTATTACAGTGTTTCAAGATTGACATCGTATTTTGTACTCATTCAGTGCTGGTGGGTTATGAATACTTGATACCTAGTTGTTTACATAATTTCAGTATCCTCAGAATGATTTTAGATAAACCATGAGCATTGTCATTCAGTTAGTTGTTATAATCAGTTGTTTGCTCAGTTAAGCTTAGTTTAGTCCAGTAAATAGTATAATTCAGTTAGGAGTAGGATTCAGCACCGAGCGAACCCAGGGATGGGGGCATTTCTTCCAATTTAGGGTTTAACCCTTAGTAGCGATCCCTGGGTTACAGAACTATGTAGCTAGCGTAGGTTTAAGATGTCTTCCTGCCAGTTTAGGGTTGACACATATCACATGAGTTTCCTACCTGTATAGGGTGACTCTTCAGTCCTTTAGGACACCAGTTTAGTGGATCCACACAGCAGTGTTAGTACCCGTGGCACGGTACTGACACTCTTCCAAATAGGGTTACAGGTTGGACCCCAATTAGCTCAGATTGGGGAATTTCGGTTAGATGATACCTCTCATAGTATCAGTGTAGTTTCAGTTTAGGTTTGGTTGACCAAAGCATACAGATTCTTAGATATTCAATTATTAGATTTTAGTCTTTTAGTTTATAGATTATTTTAGAAATATGCTTATGCTTGGTTGTGCATTCTCAAATATTACAGTTTTCATGCATTCATGCTCAGTTATCTCATGTTTTTCAGTTATTCCTTACCTCATATGTACAGTACCCCTATAGTTTCAGTTTAGTTATTTAGACTAAGTACAGTTCAGTTTTATATGATCGTTATTTAGTTATCAGTCAATCAGTTAATCAGATCAGCTTAGTATATGCTATGTTTGGTTTTGTATGCTTATGCATTCGTGCTCAACACATTTGTATGTTTAGATTCTCGAGTTATGTCAGTTTCCATCACATAGTTTCAGAGCCAGCATTTGTATAGTATCCCTGTTTTACTATTTCCTAGCTTCAATTCTACCTATTTTGCAAAGTAAAGTTCTAAGAAACTAAGTGTAGTGATTCACTAGCTTATCAAATTATGTTTGTTACTCATGTTTTAAGCTACTTCAGATCTTATTCTATTTCAATCTCTTGGTGAGTCTACTTACACTTAGCATGCATGTTTTAAGATTATGTATGAAATCAATTTTACTTATTGCATTCACCCTCTCTTACTTAGTATATTCTAAAAGTACCGATCCATATATACGTCTATATGGCTACAATATTTCATAATGTAGGTACCAGTTGTAGCCCATACATCATGTAACGACCTAAAAATTTGATGAAAATATGTAAAATTTGTGATTTTGTATGATTTGACTGTTTTACCCCTCTTAATAATTGCACATGGTATTTCTGGGGTATGGGGGAGATTGACATGGTTTTCAACGCATTTTGATATCATTTATGCGATATTGTGGTTTTTGATAGCTTTGAGAGCCTTATTTTGGACTTATGCAGATATCTTTTGATTCGTGCAATGGATGGCTAAACGGATATCGATTTCAGGCTAGATAGACCTTTGGTTTGGATTTCGATACACCCGAGCTCATTTTATCCTATTATCAAAAATTTGAAAAAATTAAAAATATGGGTGTGAGACCCATATTTGATTGAAACGACCTTGGACGGAAAATCCGACTTCGCCAGCAGATCTGAAATATTGATTTTAAGGTGCTAGAATATTTGGTATGATTTCACGACTTTTAAATCTCATTTGGACCCTCGATTTAAAAAATTGTGATTTCGGGTTTCAGGGATCAACTTTGTGAAAATAATATCTTTTTGAAAATCTGATATCACTATCGCATCCGGAACAACAAATTTAGTATGTTTGCATAGTTCGTTTGCATGTATTGAACTCCGAACGAATCCCAGGCAACCCATCGAAGTCTGTATTGGACTTGAAAAAAAAAGGACAAGAATAGTCACTCGTCTTAAGCAATTGTCGCCGAGTGGCCATTGATTTTTAAATTCCAAAATATAGTCATTTAGGCTTTTTTTTTGCTACTATCTTCATGTTTTATTTTTTGCTGTAAATATCACAATCCAGTGATTTCGTTTAAGCTATCCTCTTATTTATCTATAACGCCATTAGTCAACGGTTGATTTGAATCATAAGGATTTTAAAGTTTGCTAGCTTCAAAATAAGTTGTGCAGTTTTAAGCTTTAAAAAAAAACTATTCTTCTAATTGGTGTAGTTTTTCTAACAATCAAATACAATTTTATAACATTGTAATTATTGCTCTTCTTTTTAATCAATCAAATACAATATTTGATATCAAATACATGAATCCTTGATACCAAATACAAATACATATTTTATACAATAGTTGTATAAAAGTGTATCAATGTGGTATCAATGTAGTATAAAAGTGTATCAATCTAGTATAAAAGTGTATCAATATGGTATAAAAGTGTATCAATTGGGTATAAAGACTGCATGAGACTGACGGGCCAAATGGCTAAAAAATGGAATTAAATTGGGCCGACTGGCTCCAATTGTCCAACTTTTACATGGGCTGGCCATTTGTTTTCAAAATGGTCAACCCATGTCCTTTTCCTCAAAAAAAAATAACAGCTTTTTCTGCTATAAGAGTGCAGAAAATTACACTATTTAAGCAACTTTTTGGCCTCATTTTGCTCATTTTTCATCTTGCCTCTTGAGATTTAAACCCTAAAATAGCTTGGGAGCTTAAAAGTGAAGCTTGTGGGAGCTTGGGAAGCTAGATTAACATATATTTCTTGGTTTTATTACGGATTTAAAGTAAGAATTCACCCCTTTTTTAATAATTTCTTGTTTAATTTTTCAGAACCCCAAAAATCTTAGGGCTTAATTTTAAACCCCAATTTCACTCCTTTCACTTGAATAATATTTTTATCTTATAATTATCAGTTTTTGATCAATTTAACCTTCAAAACAACTCTGATTCTTGATTTTACCCTGGAATTCAAAGATTTTACCCGATAAAGCTTAACAATGATGCTTCTTTAATTTGAACCTCATTTTTAACTCAATTTAACTTGAGTTTTCATTTGTAGATTATTAAAAATATAAAAAATATATTTTTGAAGTAAAGTTTCAATTTTTCCTTTCTTTTTCGGAAACTCATTCTGGGGGTCCGTTTTAACCCCAAACTAAAAGTAGTTAATATGGGTGTCGTTGTCTTTGTTTTGACGCGTAGATTTCATATTTGATGTTTTTAGTGGAGTTCAAGATTGTTCATGAAAATTAAGATCGTGAATTCAAAGTGTAGCAAATCAATTTTGGCTTTTGAGGTAGGTTATGGCTTAACTCTTTCAGACTGGGCTTGAAAGTAAATGATGGTATAAAATGCATGTTAAGGATAGGAACTAATCATGAAAAATTGCTCTATGTGTTGTGCCCATGTGGGGGCCTATATGTGATGTAATTGTCAAAATTGAGATATTATGTGATATGTGTGACCGTGTGGGGTTCTATGTGACATTGATAGCCTTGAATACATGTGAATAATTGTATTGTGTTGTTGAAATGCCTAATGTTATTTCATTGGTATATTGTGATATACCCATACTTATTGATATATAAGACATCTGAAAATTCATGAATGAAACGGAAGTAATGAGTGGATATTGGCTCACGTGATTGTAGAATTGTAAAATTGTGGTTGGTTATGGAAATACATCTTATGGATTGGGTGTGAAAATACATCATATGGATTGGTTGTGGAAATACTCATTTTGAATGGTTCTGAACATTGCATCGCCATTCTCATGTCATCATACACATCATTTTACTTGTTTGTTTTACTACTTTATATATACTTATTGGCATATATATGTACATGATTTATGTCTTATGTTACATATGTGCTTTGAAAATACTGAAAATACTGGAATACTGGATATTGGTATTGGATATTAGATTTTATGGACCATCTCTGAAAGATCATACCGGAGAAGATTTGTGGCTATTGGTGATCTTGAGGCTGTGTGTCAAATTTAAGGTTGTGTGACAAACATGAGGCTTTGTGACAAACATGAGGCTGTGTGCTAAACTTGAGGTTGTGTGCTAATAATACCATGCATCATCATCATCATATACATTGCACCTTATTTATTGTGTTTATGTTGTGTTTGAATTGCCATATTGACTTGTTATCTACTTATTTGTTCTATATCTTGACTTGTTAACGTCTAATTGTTCTATCTTCCTTTAATTATAATTGATGATCTTGATTATACATGTCCCACTTTTGTTCTACCTGTATGTGATATTGTGTATATTTGTATCCCTATCTTGTGTGTTGTTATATTATATATGGATATTATAGAACTGTTAGTGCAAGCGATGTGGGCTACCATTGTGGGATATTTTTTGATTGTAGGTGACGGGTCCTTAGTGTATATTTGTATGCTTTATTTACTACTTTGCTTGGTCGGACTATAATACCTACTGAGTACAAGTGGATCGTACTCATGCCTACTGCACCCTTTCGGTGCAGGTATTATCTCCAGTGCGCCTCAGCTTGCTTGACTCAGGCAATTATTGGAGCTTCCAAGGTAGCGGTTGGACATTTATGCATCCAGAGTTCACCTCTACCGTTCTTTAGTAGTTATGTCTTTATTAGTATTTAGAGATAGATATTATTACCTTTCAGTTATTTTTCTGATGTATTTGAATCCCGAATTATATTAGCAGTTCTTACACTATTGACACCAAGTTTTGGGCATGATTGGTATTTTGAATAAGTTCTTTTCGCATTATTATGATTACTTATATGGTTCGACTTCATTCTAGAAGTCTAACCTTGGGATGTTTCTGTCTTTTCCTCTTTTTGTATCAGTTTGGGAGATAGGCTTACTTGTCAAGGTACGCCACGACAAGTGCCATCATGACCCTCACTTATGGGTCGTGACACATCATGACCAAACAGTTGCAGTTTTCAGCCAACAGGTGATGAGTTCTCCTATTTCGAGAACTCCAGTTAGTTGTAGATCATGTACTATATTTTATTATTCATATGTATTGATTAGTGGCAGTTGGAGGCATGTCTCAATTATCTATAGTCAGTATAATAGAGGCTTCATAGATGTCAGTCAGAGTCAGTCTTGTAATTTCAGTTCTCTCTTCAGTTTTATCATATTGTAAATTATATCAGTATTATAATTCTTCTCAGATTTTGTCATGATTATATTTCCTCACGAAAGAACTAGTTATTTCATATATTATAAATCAGTTGCTTAACAGTATGCCAGTTCATGGGTTAGTTTGGGATCACTAGTGGTTCCAAGTACTGTGTTACGACTAGAGGGTAGTCTCGGGTCGTGACAACTAAATCAACAATAAGGTACACAAGAATTTGAAACCAATGAAAACATTAATCATTCCCACGAAACTCTTTTGATACATATGACAAATTGTTTTTAAAAAGATTGCTCCCTTTCTTGTATGACCAAAAGATTTTTAAACTGTAAAACTTCCTCCACCCGAAAAAACACAAATTAGCCATACCCACCAAGCCACAACTGAACCAATAATGAAGAAAAAAATACAAACAAGAAAATGGGGGAAGATTTCATGGCTAGTGACTAACTACATTATAAAAAAATTTAAAAAAGAATACTTGGTTTCTACTGTCTTAGACAAAAAAAAGGTCTAAAAAAAAAAACAAAAAAAAGACATGAACAATGTAGAACAAATAAAATATAAGAATATAAAATATTTAGAATATGTGGAAGAGATAACATGCAATAGCCGTAAATTGATACTTACCTTATTTTATGGAGTACAATCTCTGTCTATAATATGAGAAAATTAGGAGAAAAAGGTAAAAAAAATTGGAATGAAAATCTGCAAAATATGCGTTATTTGAAAAATAAATAAATAAAAGGTAAGTAAGATAGGAAAGAGGTAAAATGTTGGTGTGAAAATAGGAGAAGTTACCAAGAAATAAACGTGTGCACAGTGTCCCACCAAATAATGTTACTTTTGCTATAAACTGTAATTTTGACAAAGTGTTGCTATTTATTGTAGTTATAGGCTTAAGTATGTCACTTTCTGTAATTTTTCCTACTAATATTATATTAATTAAGTGGGCTTTCAGCCCACAAACTTTCTCTTTCCTTTTTTTTTGTCTTTTTTGTTGTTGAAAATGGACTTTGGCCATTTTCTCATCTCTTTATTTTTTTTTTCTTTTCCAACTACTAATACTCATTAATTAATTATATGGGGTATTACAGCTTAAGGGAGAGGAGATTGAGAGTGTTGTGGAGTTCATCTTCAATGTGAAAAGAAGGAAAGTAGTGAGGGTTTAGAAGGAGCATTGAAAAGAAATGGTGAAAGAATGGTACAAAATGCAGAGGTTTATCTATAATCTATATCTATATCTATAATCTATAATATATTAAAATTGTGAAAACCCTTAGAAAAGTGAATTGAACGCTTTTTCCTTCATTAAAAGTTTTTACTTTAGACAAAATCGTCTTTTTCATTATTTCTTCCTAATATTTAAGAGTTGAAAATTAATTAAATATATTTATGGTAAAAACTTTTTCTTATTAGAAGACATCAGAATATCTATATCTTTTTCTAATTTAAGTGTTGAAAATTAATTAAATATATTTATGGTAAAAACTTTCCTTATTAGAAGTCATCAAAATTAATGACAACTGATATTTTTCTATTAGTTTAAGAATTCTAATTCAACTAAATTTGATTTTAATAAGATTTGAAAAATCTAAAAATAAATATACAACTTTTAGAATAAGAAAAAAATGATGAAGTTCCAGATTTGTAAATGTTTTAAGTACGTAATAGAATGTAATCAATAAATTTGTAAAGATTTGATTTTAAAAATAAGAAAAGATTTTAAATATATATATATATATATATATATATATATATATATAAAATAATCATAACATAAATGGTTCAAATTGATGTGTCTCTCTTAGCATGTGATAACAAGGGAAAAAGGTGCGCAAACACAAAAGTGATGATCCATCAACAACTTGGAATTGGAAAACAAATATTTGTATATGTTTATGTTTACATTATTATATTAAAGTGTGAAAGATTTTTGAAAAGTGATTTGAATTTTTACACTTTATTAAAATCTCCGCAATAGATAAAATCATTTAATTTTAACTAATCAAACGTTACACGTGCGAGGCATGTGCGATTAAACTAGTCTATAATATATTAAAAATGTGAAGACCCTTAAAAAAGTGAATTGAAATTTTTGCCCTTCATTAAAAGTCTGCACAATAGACAAAATTATCTTTTCACCCATTTCCTTAAATTATTATAGTTTCTTTAATTAAAATGTATAATTGGAAAGATGTTGGTCCTTATTATATTAGAAGTAGTCTTCAAATAATTTCCCACTTTGGTTTCCTTTATTAAAAATAATCCGAAAAAAGTAAAATAAAAAAAATCATAACATTTATAATTTATGTTTTTAGGAAAATGTATAATTGGAAAAAAAAAAAGTTATTCCTTATTAGAAGTAATCTTCAATCAATTACCCACGTAATTTCCTTTTTTTTTAAACGTTCTGAAAAAAGAAAAAAGAAACATAATAACACTATTGTAAATATATTTGATGTATTATAATGAATGTTTATTTTATTTTTTTGGGAGAAAAATTAAGATTAGTTACTTTAAGACCAAGTTAGTTTCACCTATAAATAAAGGAATTGTTAATCATGGTAGAATATTTATTGGTCAAATCTAATTGATTCTTTTGTTTTGCTTTGTTTTTACAACATGTAAACATCTCATACAAGTATGATTTTTCGATAAATCTTGGTTAGATTATCCTTTGATTTAAATATTATTTTTATGTCCTAGATTTAATAATTTGCTTTGATTTGATTATTATTATTTATGTCCTAGATTTAACGATTTGTACTTGTCATGACATTCTCAATTTCTCTTTTAGTCTTCATTCATCCTCAACTCCAGCATATTGTTGCAAATTAAAGATGTATATCTTTGGCACAATTGTGTTTTATATACGCTATTGCCGTTGTTCCCCTCTTTTAGCCCCATACTATATCATGTGTTACAATCTGAATTCCAGAATGTTTCTTTTACTAATTGTCATGTTTAATTTCTTAATTACATGACTTTTCCTATATGTCATAGTTTAGAAAAGTAGCTATTATATATAGGTTCTAGGGTATATTCCTAGTTTAGAAAAGTAGCTATTGTATATAGGTTCTAGGGTATATACAGTGAGCTACTTCTTTGTTAAAATCTCGGTAAGTTGTCTTCTACAAATGAAGGTGAGACGTGCTTTTTTAATTAAAAATAGTTAAATTACATAAAATAATTAAAAAATGATTCTTATTGCATACTTAAAACTTTTAAAAATTTGATATATCTTAATTTTTTATCATTCTAAAACATTTATATTTATTTCTAGATTTTTAAATCTTTTTAAAATCAAATTTAGTTATTTTATACCGACAGACATGGTTCATGTGAAGAGATGTGCTATGTACTCAGACGATTAAGCAATAATAATTTCAGTGATTCACAATGAAAGATTCAATACAATGATGTCTCCTACTTTGTGGATTTTCTCCCTTCTCTTTCAATTTCACGGATCATGTTTTACATTTGTAGCCTTACAAGGCATGTAATTCTTTGATTGCTTGTTTCCTCTGCTCTTAATTGAGTCTGCTCATGCATGCGCTGTTTTGAAATTTTTGTTGTCAAATATCTTGGTTTCATCCGAATGTTATTTTTTGAGAGGTTTTAGAGATCCAAGAAGCTTGCAATGGGTATTACTCTAAGGGGTTTTCACTCTTTCCATTCATCTTCTATCACTGCTATTCTTATTTTGTATATGCATGTACTCATTAACTATTTTGTGTCAGTTGCATATTCATTTGAGGTATGCATAAGAATTGGGATATGCTCTATGAATAAAAATAGTTAGTAATGGATTCATGTTGTGTCAATTATTTTGATTGCCTTTCAAATTACTTATGTTCGATATTGGAGTTGACTAATCGAGTTTCATCCTTTTTGACAAAGCAATTTATTCTAATTTTAATGATTTTACTTGTACATAAAAAATAACAATTGGGTTCATAGAAGGGGCAACAAGGCTGATGAAACTCAAGGTGAGCAACATGAGAAGGACGACACTCAACTCCATCAGTAAGTTCATGAAATTCTATGTTTGTTTGAGAGAGAACATATAATAGGTTTTTATCAAAATAAGTTTCTTTTTTTGAGTAATTTTGAAGTGTATTTCTGTAATGAGCGTGTACGTATGTGTCTGGAATTATATCTGACTCTCGAAAGACATGTGATATCTTTCAATTGGTTGTTTTAAGCTAATTTTAATTCAAAAAAATTGTAAAGTAGATTTTCTTGAACTTAAATGAAATTTTGACTTAGAGGAAAAAATAGTAACCAGTGGTCTCAGCATTAAGAAACGATTGGAGGAAATCATTCAAGCAAGTCCTAATAAAATTTTGGATATCAAGTCAAACTAGATGACTACATGATGATGTTAAGAACTGTAGCTAATGTAAGAAATATATTAGTACCATTTGTTTTTGAAAATAATCTGAGAACACTTTGGACTTATTTTTATTTTGTCGAAGGGATCATAAAATTAATTTTTCTCTTTAATTATTTACTGTTTGTGAATAGTAAAATGAACAGAGTATTGCTAGCAGTGCTCCTGTAGAAGTAGTCAATTTCAGCTAACTTGTGCTTGCTATATGTCTAATGTCCAATATATGGAAGTATCTGTTACAAAATATTAAGACACAAAAGTTGCTGAATGGAGAATTGTTGAGACCTGTATTGAAAGAGAACCTTATTAATGAAAGGTAATTAGATTATTCTACGATTTTGCAAAAATATGAAGTTCAGAAGTTCAACAAATGTTGGTACGTGTAACAAGTAAGATTTGGAGGCTAAAAATACGTTTGAGTCGCAGAGATTGATCCAAGAATCACAAAATAACTGAAGAAGTATATATTTTGATCTCATATTTCTTTCTTGGCCCGTTTTTTCCTTTATGGAACTGGTAGTTCCATCCTACATGTTCTATGAGTTAAATTGGCCTCATAAATCAAACTTGGATAAGATGAGTTTGCATAAAACTTTTTATTTTTGGATTGTAATGTGTTTATCAGGAAAAGAACATGTATTGTACTAGCCATTATGATAAATCTGTATTTTTTTGGAGTATGAGGTAGTTTCTTCGACAACCCATGGTAAAACGAGTTCATACTTGCTCTTTACACTTCTAAGAACAAAATGTTCCTGTCATCCTTTATTTTCTCATAAGAAAGTTGCAGCATTGTTCACACAGGAATAGTTGATAGCAAATTGATGTTACTAAAGTATAAATCTGGCATAAAAAACTATCCTGGCTACTTGATGCTAAGATGTATCCATAAGTAGATTTTTGAGTCCTTTATGTATAATTTAGCCTCTCATGATGCTCCTTTTTTCTAATATTATCTATCATATCTTGCAAATTCACAAAAGATATTCTGGCCAACAGCAGATTGTTGACCATTTAAACTAATGAAACTCTAAATTTCTTGTGGATCAACTACAGAAAGAAGGGAAAAAAATTTAAGAATGTCTCTTGTACTGCTTCAACAAAGTTAGTAGCATCTTTTCATGTGATTAATTTTCTTTAATGTGTAAACATCCTAATGTGTCAGTCATTTCTTTCAGGAGTTTACTCTACATTACTGCTATGACATTGAAAAAGAAGAGTCACCAAGCCTTGCAGTTCGCTTCAGATTGTTCAGCAAAATATGGTACGATTTTTATTTCATTAAATCTTGTACTAATATTTACTATTACTAGTCTAAAGTGTTTTAGATGATATCTTCTCAAATTGTATTCTTTAGCTGACTAACTAAAACAAAATATGTTTAAAACCAATGGCGGACCCAGGATTCAAGTAGAGTAGGTGCTTACTATAGCAAAAAAATAAAAAATTACCTCAACTAGGTTTGAACCCGACCACACCTACCAATGGAGAGCCTTAAGATCAACCTAAATGTCAGTGCACCTAATCAATTTCTTGCTTAGTGGGTGCTTTTATATAATTTTTACCATTTTCATATATTTTTTATATAATTATACCTATTCCGCGTCGAGTTTAGTGGGTGCCGGAGCACCCAAAATTTATTTGTAGGTCCGCCCATGTTTAAAACTCACAACTTTATACGAAGGAATGCAACCTTCTTTGTGTAATCCAAATAGGTACATAGAATAGGGATATCGTTTCCTCATCAGTTATCTGTTAGTCAGAGAAAATTATGATTCTTTGGATAATAACTACAAAGAGCCAAATCATATTTAGACACCATAAAAAAAAATAACGTATGGGATATATGTTCTTCATTCATAGTGTTTTATGTATGTTTGAGGGACTGTCGACTTTATTTTGGATACTGCTAAGGAGAGCATTGAAAACTAGGTTCGAAAACCAGACTCTGCCTCGGCTTTTTGATAAGGTTTGTATAACTGTTAAATTAAAATTCATCTTTAAATTGTACCACCATTTTCTGACATCGATGCTGCCTACAGGGCTCAACAGCTTGATCAGTCACTCATAATTTCCAATTCAATATCACCAGATACGTTATTGAATGCTTCAATTTGTTAAGTGGAGCAATAATTTGAAATGGACTGAAAAATGGGACTAGGGTTCCGATGCAGTACTATAATATGAGGTTGGTGGCAGATTCATACATAGAGCCCTCATTGGGGCATGGTTTCAATACAGAGGGTATCAGTGGCGTTGGTGATAGTGGTGTTGATGTTGTTGATCGTGGAGGAGATGATGTTACCAAGGTGATGCTACATATATTTTTCCCTTGATGGTTATGGCTACCATGTTTGAAACACTGGTCGGTGATCTGATGTAAGATTCTCTTCTTTGAATGACATGCATGAAAAAACCATAGTTGTGGCCCTTGAAGCAGCTACTGTTTTATACAGAAAGCTTGCAAGAAAAATTTCTTTGAAAGGACCTTGCATATGGGAAAGGCGCGTGGGAGTTGGCTACATCTTTTGAAACAAGGGAAAGGTTTCCTGAATTAGTTATACTATAGGAGAAGCGTTTCTGATTTTTCGTGGTTAATGGTTTAGCTAACAAGCTCATATATTGATGAAGATGTAAAATGGTTCAGAAAAATGACAGGCCGAAATGAAGTAGTCATATCCTCAGAGACTAAATTCTATGTTCCAAGACACAAGTATAGACATGCTTCAAACTCAATTTCCACCGTCACTGGTTTGTCGCCATTCACCATCACGGACGATGCTTATTCATTAACTTCAGGTTAAAGCTATAGATTTGTTAGTGAAGGTAGTCAGCAGACTACCTCAAAGCAACATATGCAACCTCTAGCCCAATCTGAACGTGAAAAGGTTGTTAGAGTGGATTAAAGTCCCACAATAATTAGGGAATGGATTGAAGTTCTGCTTATATGGACTTGAACAATCCTCCCCTCATTAACTAGTTTTTAAGGTTGAGTATGGCTCAAGTACGATACACTAAGCTTTTGTTTTTACCATGAAACCCATTCATGGATGCGGACCTGACTGAAAAACATATATAAGTGATACATTAATTTTATTTTTTTCTTGGCAAAATCGCAACGTACTTACAATGATCCACGCGGATCATTTACGAAATCTACACTCTTTTCTTCCAGGTATAATTATTTATCTAAAACTTTATTTAATAATTTTGATATTACTTTAAAAAATTGTATGATACATGACTGATATACACGTGCAACGCATGTATTGAAAAACTAGTATATTAAAAGTGTGAAGACCCTTAAAAAAAGTAATTTGAATTTTTTGTCCCTCATTAAAATTCTCCAAAATAGATAAAATTGTCTTTTCAATTTTTCTCCAATTATTATATTATTATATTTGAAATTTAAAATAAAAGAGTCCTATAAGGTAAGGAAAAATATATGGTAAGTAATATTAAAATAAGAAATCCATATATAATGGTAAAAGTAAAATATATTTAGCACAGTTTTGAAAAAATAATAAAGCATGGGAACATGTACTTCGAGGGAAATAATTTTTCATATGAATCTCATATGATTTTGCAGGTCAACAGTTGTCATAATTAGCGCGTAAATAAAACACCAAATAAAAGACAGGTATCCATCTGGTCTTAAGGTCTTTGAAATTTAACTTCATTTGTATTTAAAAGGTTTTAATAGTGTGCGAAATTAATAAAATGATTGTTTAAAATTAATTAAGATATTTATTTTATTTAGGTAAGAAATCATGATATTTAACACTTCTAAATTAATTAAAATTTTACCTTCTATAAAAATAATTTGTACAACTTATATTTAAGTAATATTTTGGATACAAAATATAAGCATCTTTTCCTTCTACTCGTCTTCTTGATTTTGATTCTTGTCGTGTTCTTACATTCATTATCATTATTCTTTTTGTCATGTTTTTTATTTTTTTTAGTTAATAGTTTTAATGATTATATATGCACGATATAATCAACATTGATAATGAATTCTCCCCTTTTAATATATAATTTCTCGTATTTTTCTTTCAATTGAAAAACATCACAAAATTGGACGAAAAATGTATGTTTCCACTTAATCAAGTAAGCAGAAAAATCAAAGATTTATCTTAGCAAGCACAAAATTAACGTATGAACTGAGAATTATAATGGGAGAAAGATATTTAGTGCATAACTATGGTGTCGTCGCTTCATTAGCTGCTTCTAGAAACTGTTGATATGCCTCTTTTGTTTGGAAAGAGACCATTCATCATTAGCCTTAAAGGTATGTCTTTGCTCTATTCTTTTGATTATTTACCAAAAGCTTAGGAGGAGTGTACAATTTCATTCAGGCATCATGATTATAAAAGTAAATAGAAATAAATGAATAGCATCTTGTCAGTTCATCGAGTGATGCTGGATTTGAAGTGGTTCATAATGTGAAACCTTTTAGATTCCTGATTATAATTAATGCTATGCTACATGATGCAGATTCTAGGACCTTTCAACTTTAAAGTTGATTCAGAGATAGCAATTGATTCAAAGAACGGTTGGTGGTTTAGTGTGAAGAATCATAGTTTTGCTTAGGAGTCCTAAATTTTATATTCTTTTTTCAAGTTTAGAGTTTTTTTTTTTTTGGTTATAGATAGAAGTCTTGGTGAAAAGTAAAACTCCTAGATATATGAAAAGTTTTACGTGAAGGTTTTCTAAACGTGTAAGTTTTTACTTTAATTATGGTGCTACTGTAATATTGTCTTTTTAAAATATTAAGGTTAAAAAGTAGATGTCTTGAAATCAATTATGCTATCGTAAACTAATTCTTCAAGTGAGATACATGAGTGAGGCACATATTCTAAACCTAGTTTTTAAGAAACGGGTGGAGAAACTGATGTATTCGATAATTTGGAGAGATAGAATTAAAATTTAGAATTTTTGTAATTATTTTAAGGGTTGAAATTTTAGGTAATAATGATAAGTTAAGGTGCGGTATTATGTAATTTTTTCAAGAATAAAAGGAAAAAGATTTCAAAGATTCTCACTCCAGGTGGGGAGCAACGAGGTTATGAATAAATCAAAGATATTTTTCTATATACCTAAATGTATATTTGTATGAATGTACATACAATAGATATATATATGCCTATATATCTTCTATTTCTATTCGCAAATGCATATACCATGTCCCTTTTTATGATGTATCTATTTATACAATTAACAGTTATTATATAATTATACAATTGTCATATATATATATATATATATATATATATATATATATATATATATATATAAAATCTATAATTTATTAAAAGTGTGAATACCCTTAGAAAAGTGATTTGAACTTTTTGCCTTTCATTAAAAGAGTCTTCCTTAGACAAAACAGTCTTTTTACTATTTTTTAAATTTATTATTTAATTATTTTTTATTATATTAACTAAACTTCCTAAAATATATGAGACTCCTAAAATATATGGTAGGAGAAATAATTAATATTTTCCTTTCTACTAGACTTCCTAAATATATGGTAGGAGAATTAATTAATATTTTTATTTCTACTGTTCAATTAGAAAAATACTCCTAAAATAGAACTCTATTAATTAAGAAAATACTTTTATAAATATTGAGGTGTACGTTAAATTAGAGAACAAATCGATTTGCCTATTGGGGGAATATGATTGATGCTCATCTAATTTGATTTGATTGCATGTCGAGATTGGTGGATGCTTGATTTTCTAACCCTTAACTTCTTCATTGTTTTTGTCAGCATAATTGAATTCAACATGTGCGTATATATATATTTTCTTTGTTTTCATTCAAAATCATTCTTTAGTGTTAAAATTTTCGCTCAGATAAGAATTAGTTGGATAAAAATTGAAGCTTTGTGATGACTATCATATTATTTTTTTATAGTATACAGGTCATAAATGAATGTCGGTTGGATTTGAAGCATTTCTTGAGTAAAGGTTAGGTTAATTTTATTGCTTTGACATCTATGTTATCTTATTGTTTTATTTTAATTTACAAATGTTAGATGAATGTGGGTCGACTTTGAAATTTTTTTTAGGTAAAGATTAGGTTTAATTGTATTATCGTAATATCTCTAGTAGTTTGTTATTTTATGGTAGTTACAGTTCATAGATGAATCTCAATCGATTTTGAGAAATTTTTGTGTGCTGGTCGACTTTTGAGGAATGTTATTATTTACATACTCAAAAGATATTAAATTTAATTATTATATTCATCTTTATTATTTAAACAAATATCCTATTTATTGAAACATTTGAACTCATTAAAATGAGGTACACGCGCAAGACACGTACACCTAAACTAGTATATATATAAATAAGTTGGTCCATATATTATATATTACATATAAGAATACAAATAAGTTGTAAAATTTTGTTGGTTCTTCTACTAGACATTAGGCATATCTCAATTGCATAATATGTTATTGATTTTTATACACTTGTACTAAAAAAATAAGTTTTTACCTTTGTTTAATAGGACAGCATTTTTGTGATCACTAATTTTCCTAAAAAGTCTCCACATGTGACGTGTTACATGGAGAGGCAAATATTTGATACTTTAAAGGTGAAGCTATTAGGCGAACAATTTGAAAGATTTCCTAAAGCATGCTTTGGTCAATACGCCACCATGCAAGATAACCAAGTTCAATCCTAAGGGGTCGTTTGGTTAGAAACAAGTTATGCTGAGATTAGTTATACTAAAATTTGTTATACTGTGATTAGTTATTCTGATATTATTTTTTAATAGTTGTTTGGTTTGTGGTACTAAAAATAATATGAATTGCATTCATTCTAAGACTAGATAGTTTGTTTATAAAAATATTCTTCACCTTATTTTGCTTAATTATTTTCCTTCATATGAAACCATACAAAAGATATTGAAAAGTTACTAATTTTTTTTAACTTACGTAGTTTCTTTTTCCTAAAATTCTATGTTAAGAAATTTATATTGATATTTCTTAAACATGTATGAAACTTTAATATTTCATGTTAAATTACTTATTTTATCCTAAGTTCTATAAAATTGATAATCCCATTTTTTGTTAAAAAAATTCATCATCAAAAAATATGAAAAAGAATAACTCTCATTTTTAATTATTTAGTATCATTAATGTTTGGAGAGTTAAATTATATCTTTCTAAAATTTAATTTTCAAACATTTTTAGAGATATATGAAAAATATTTTTTTATTTAATAATCAAGCATGTACTAAGTTAGAAAGGAAACGTCAAGATACTTTAATTACTTGTCCATGATAAATTTGTTACAAAAATAAACAATTGAAGTAAGATTAATAAACATTTCTACAAAATAGAAAGACAATAAACCATTGAATCAATTTTGAATTTGATTGTATAAATAAC
Organism: Capsicum annuum; assembly: GCF_002878395.1. Taxonomy (NCBI): domain Eukaryota; kingdom Viridiplantae; phylum Streptophyta; class Magnoliopsida; order Solanales; family Solanaceae; genus Capsicum; species Capsicum annuum. Next base: position 25,161,562 of record NC_061121.1, on the reverse strand, counting down.
ACTTATGGTGTCACTATCATTTTCCCATGACTCATGTGTAGCGATCAACTTTTTGACGAAATATGTGAAATGTGCATTTTTGTGTGATCTAATTGTTTTACCTCTCTCCGTTGTTTCATTATGCTATTTTTAGGATATGGGTGTGATTGACATGATTCTCGATGCATTCTGGTACCATTTATGCGATATTGTGATTTTTGATGGCTTCGAGAGCCTTATTTTGGACTTATGTAGATATCTTTTGATTCGTGCGATTGATGGTTGAACGGACTACTCCAGAAGCTCTGAAATATCGACTTTAGGCTAGGTAGACCTTTGGTTCGGGTCCCGATGCACCTGAGCTCATTCGACCTGTTGGTCAGAAAGTTGGAAAAGTTGAAAATATGAGTGTGGGATCCACATTTAGTTGAAATGATTTTGGATGAAAAATCGGTTGCACTAGTAGATCCAGAATATCAATTATAGGGTGGTAACATGTTTGGTGAAATTTTACGGCTTTTAAATCTCATTTCGACTCTCGGTTTGGTAAATTATGATTTTAAATTTTGAGGGTAAGAAATAAACGATATAAAAAGTAAAGACCCAATAAAATACGTAGACCTTGGAGGAACAGAAATATTAATAAAAGCATGTTTTAGAGAAGGAATTGGTACACCAATAGAATTATATTTAGCAGATGATAGAATTATAAAACCTATAGAAAAAGTATAATAACTGCTATAATAGGATCAAAGTCCATTTTCGGACTTAAAATCTGGTTTTTTTCTTCAAACAAGCAGGTGCATCTAAAAAATAGCCCTTGTAGCAACTTTTTGGATCCATTTTACTCATTTTTCATTTTGCCTCTTAAGAGTTAAACCCTAAAATAGTATGGGAGCTTAAAAGTGAAGCTTGTGGGAGCTTGGGAAGCTAGATTAACATCTATTTCTTGATTCTTTTACGGATTTAAGGTAAGAATTCACTCTTTTCTTAGTAATTTCTTGATTAAATTCTCAAAAATCCAAAAACCTTAGGGCTTGATTTTAAACCCCAATTTTACTCCTTTTCAGTTGAATAATGTTTTAATCTTATAATTACTAGTTTTTCATCAATTTAACCTTCAAAACAACTTCGATTCTTGATTTTAACACGAATTTCGGAAATTTTACCCCATAAAGCTTAAAATGATTTTTATTCAATTTGAATCTCATTTTTTTTACTCGATTTGACTTGGATTTTATGATTTATTTCCTAAAAAATATGAGGAATACGTTTTTGAAGTAAAGTTATGATTTTGTCCCTTTTTTTGAAAACTCATTTCGGGAGTTTGTTTTGACCCCGAACAAAAAGTAGTCATTATGGGTATCATTGGTTTTATTTTGACGCCTAGATTCTATATTTCTTGGTTTTAGTTGATTTCGAAATCTTTCGTGAAAAGTAAGGTCATGGGTTCGAAGTGTGGCAGATCGATTTTGACATTCGAGGTAGGTTATGGCTTAACTCTTTCAGATTGGACTGGGTAGTAAATGATGGTACAAAATACATGTTAAGGGTGGGAACTAATCATGAAAAATGTCTATCTATGTGTTGTGACCATATGGGGGCCTATATGTGATGTAATTATTGAAATTGAGATATCATATAATATGCATGACCGTGTGGGTCATGTATGATGTTGATAGTCTTGAATGCATGTGAATAATTGTATTGTGTCGTTGCAAAGGCCTACTATGGTACCTTTGGTGTATTGTGAAATATATATATATATATATATATATATATATATATATATATATATATATATTAAAAGTGTGAAGACTCTTAAAAAGTGATTTAAACTTTTTGCCCTTTATAAAAAGTCTCTTCTTTAGACAAAATCGTCTTTTCACTATTTTTCGCAAATTATTATTATTAGCTATTATTAATATTAGGACTTTAAAATTAAGTAAAATCCTTATTTGAGTTAGGGAAAAGATTATAATATTTAACAGTTCTAAATCAATTCAAATCTTACCTTTTATATAATATGTTAGTAAATTAAATAAATGAAAAAATATTGATTTCAATTAAAAGGACACAAAAAAGGTCTGTAGGAAAAAAGGGAACAAAGAAAAGAGGAAAAAAAAAGAAATAAATTATAAATGGAAAGAGAGCTAATTTGAATTGAAAAGGAACAACAAAAAAACGAGTGAAGGCAAAAGGAAAAAAAGAAAAAGAAAATTAAACCTAAAAAACAAAAACAAAAAATAGAACACAAAGGCTAATTTATTAAATTAAATAAATACAAATTGAATTGATCAAGAAAAAAGGCGAGAATCCTTCCTTTCTACAATAATGCGTCCATATTGTAGTCCTCAAATAAATTTTTTCTTTATTATTGTAGTTCATAAATTTGATAGTGATTATAAATGGAAAGAAAACTAATTTGAATTAAAAAGGAACAACAACAAAAAACATGGGGAGGAAAAGGAAAAAGGGAAGAAAAGGAAAGAAAAAGAAAATTAAACCTAAAAACAAAAAAAACAACAGAGGCTAATTTATTAAATTAAATAAATACAAATTAAATTGACAAAGAAATAAAGTATTCTTACTTTCTAGAATAATATGTTCACATTCTATTAAACCTTAAATTTCTTATAAATTGAGAATCCTTACTTTCTACAATAATACATCCACATTGTATTTCTCAAATAATTTTTTTCTTTATTATCGATGTTGATAAATTTAATTGTGATATAAGGTATGTTTTCTAAAATTTTAGTTTTTGAAGTTTACAATCTTGATACAACAACAACAATAACAAGAAGCCCAGTTTATTCCCACATAGTGAGGTCTGGGGAGGGTAAGATGTACGCAGTCCATACCACTACCTCCGGAGAAGTAGTAAGGTTGTTTTCGATAGACCCCCGGCTCAAGACAGGGAATAGTAATCAACTCCAAACAAAAAGATGACAATACATAAATACGCTAATTACAAAAGAATAATGAGTAGAGGAATAGTACACAAAGAAGAGTAAGCAATCGTAATACAGCATGTAACAAGGTAGAAAAACAGGCTTAATACACCCACCAAGTAAAACCCCACCCTACCTATCCAACTTGGTGCTAGCCTTCTAACCTAATATGCGTCCTCCAGATCTTCCTGTCTAGGGCCATGTCCTCAATAAGCTGTAACTTCTCCATGTCCCGCCTAATCACCTTTCTCCAGTATTTCTTAAGCCCACCTCTACCCCTCCTAAAGCCATCAAAGCAATCCTCTCACACCTACGAACCGATCCATTCGTGCCCCTCCTCATCACATGCCCAAACCATCTCAACCTTTTTTCTCACATTTTATCCTCCACCGAAGCCACTCCCACCTTCTCCCGAATAATTTTATTTTGAACTCTATCACCCCTAGTAAGTCCACATATCCAACGCAACATTCTCATTTCCGCCACCTTCACTTTTGGATGTGAAAGTTCTTTACTAGCCAACACTCCGCGCCATACAGCATGGACAGACGGACTGCCACCCTATAAAATTTGCCTTTAAGCTTTAGTGGCACCTTCTTATCACACAACACCCCCAAGGCGAGCTTCCATTTCATCTATCCCGCTCCAATTCGGTGAGAGAAATCCTCATCAATCTCGTCATTCCCCTGAATCATAGACTTAAAACTATCCCTCTTACAAACCGCCTGAGAATCCAACCTTACTACCACTTCGTCTTCCTCCATCGATCCATTAAACTTACATTGCAAATATTCGGTCTTGCTCCTACTCAACTTGAACCCTTTAGACTCAAGGGTCTATCTCTACACCTCTAATTTATCATTCTCACCCCCCAACCCCCACCCCACCCCTGAGTCTCATCAATCAAAACCACATCATCTGCAAAAACCATACACTAGGGCACCTCTCCTTGGATAGGCTGCATCAGCACATCCATCACCAAAGAAAACAAAAACGGGCTAAGAGTAGATCCCTGATGCAACCTTGTCAAGACGGGGAAATATTTTGAATCACCTCCCACCGTCCTCACTTGGGTTTTAGCTTTATCATACATGTCCTTGATTGCTCTGATATACGCCACCAGGACCCCATTCACCTTCAAGCATCTCCAAAGGACTTTCCTAGGGACTTTGTCGTACGCTTTCTCCAAGTCGATAAACACCATGTGCATGTCCTTCTTCCTTTCCCTGTAATTTTCCACCAGTCTCCGCACCAGGGAATTGACTCTGTCATTGAGTGCCTGGGCATAAATCAAAATTGGTTCTCCGAAATAGACACTACCCTCCTCAACCTCAACTCGACCACTCTCTCCTAAATCTTCAGAGTGTGACTCAATAACTTAATAGCCCTATAGTTGTTGCAACTCTGCATGTCACCCTTATTCTGATACAGAGGTATCATAGTACTCCATCACCAGGCCTCGAGCATTTTCGCCGACTTGAAAATGTCATTAAATAAATCAGTCAACCACCTCAAACCAGCCTTACCAGCGAACTTCCAAAAATCCACGAAAATCTCATCAGGCCCCGTCGCCCTACCCCTTCACATCCCGCGAACGACCTCTCTAACATCCTTCACCTTAAAAAGTATACAATACCTAAAATCATGGCACTCTTCTGATTGTTCCATCTCTCCTAACACAATTACTCTATCCCCTTCATCATTCAAGAGCCTATGAAAATACGACTGCCATCTTTTCTTAATGTGAGCATTCTCCACCAACACTTTACCATTCTCCTCCTTAATACACTTCACCTGGTCGAGGTCATGGACCTTTCTCTCCCTCGCCTTAGCTAGCCTAAACACCCTCTTTTCCTCTCTTTTCTCCTCTAACCCAACATACAAGCTCTCAAATGCTGCCGTCTTAGTAGCCGTCAATGCTAGCTTAGCCTTCTTCCTCGCTGACTTATACTCCTCCCTATTTACCCATTTCTCTTCTTTATCCTGACTCTCAATAACTTAGTATACGCCCCCTTTTTAGTTTCCACTTTCTTCTTAACTTCTCCATTCCACCACCAATCCCCCCGATGGTGACCGGCCTGACCCCTAGACACACCCAACACTTCCCTGGCAGTCTCTTTGATGCACCTAGTCGCCCTATACCACAAACCAACTACGTATCCCCGACACTCCCACACCCTCATACCCGCCAACTTCTCCCCTATCTCCCGTGCATTTACTGGCATCAAGCCGCCCCACTTAATTCTTGGTCTACCCTCCACACCCCTATTCCTCTTGTCCTTCTTTATACCCAAGTCCATCACTAAGAGCCTATGCTGGGTCGAAAGATTCTCACTCGGAATGAACTTACATTCCTTACACAACACCCTATCCCCTTTCTTAGGCAGCAAAACATCAATTTGGGTCTTGACTATCACGCTTTGGGAGGTGATCAAGTGATCGTCCTTCTTCAGGAAGCTCGAATTCACCACCACCAGCCCAAAGGACCTCGCATTTCTCTCCCCAAAACCAAAATCACCATGCACATCACCAAAGCCTCCCGGTAACACCCCGATGTGCCCATTGAAATTTCCTACGACAACAATTTTCTCAGATCTAGGCACGACTCACATGACCTCATCCAAGTCCTCCCAAAACTGCATTTTCTCCTCCCCATCAAGTCTACAATCTTGATAATGTCTATAATTAAAGAAATAAACTTGCTTGTGATTTGAGGTAAGTTTTTTAAAATTTTAGTATGTTCTCAAATTTTATAATAATAAATCATGTGTTAGTTGTTAACACCCAATTTTTGCTTTCCGTTCCTAAAATTAATGTCTTCAGGCTTCTTGATCATTAAAGGGCACAAAATATAATTTTTTTATCTTTTTATAATTGTTGACAAATTATTGATAATCATCCCTACTTTAGAATTTTTATCAATTTGTTGTCGTATTTTTACTTTTCATAATTTATTAATAATCCTCCTTATAATAGGATTTCTATCAATTCATTATTGTTTTTAACATTTTACAATTATCTGCACATGTACATGACATGACATCACTTTTATAATATTTTTCATATTAAATTACATTTTTTAATATTTTCAACATTCTTTACATTTTTCATAATTACAAATCAATACCTGCATTTTGTACAATTTTAAGGTCCGCAAATGCTAAGTCGGATCAATTATTTTACATAGTATAATAATTCGATGTCTTATCGCATTCGACAATGACCACAGAATAATGTCTTGTCACATCCGAAAATAACTACACAATGATGTCTTGTCATATCCGATAATGACTACACATAATGTCTTGTCACATCTGACAATGACAACACAATGACACTATCCTTTCGGCAATAATTTTATCCATTGGTCAAAAAAATGAAAATTCTTTGGTCAATATCCTAAGGATCAAAGGATGTGCTATTATATAAAGGGGGGAAATCTCTTTATCCATTGGACAATAAGAGGTGCCCAATTTCATTATAAATAGGAGTGATGGGAAGGCATTGTCACACACACATTTTTATTCTTCTTCTCTCTCAAAAAATCCACACATATTTTTCACCTCTTTCTCCTCTTCCTCAAACACAAAATCTGTTCATCTTTTTCTTTTTCTCCAAAACACATACATATACTCAAAATAAATACTTCGGCCAATAAAATTATCTTTCCGTCGGATATTTGAGGCCATCCAGTGACAAAAGACGGATTTTATTTTGTCAAATTCATTATTTTATATCAAAAGCCAACAGACGGCTGATGAAATTATCTTTCCGTCGGATATTTGAGGCCATCCCGTGACAAAAGATGAATTTTATTTTGTCAAATTCAATATTTTATATCAAAGGCCAACACACGGCCGATGAAATTATCTTTCCATCGGATATTTGAGGCCATCCCATGACAAAAGACGGATTTTATTTTGTCAAATTCATTATTTATATCAAAAGCCAACACATGGCCAATGAAAATATCTTTTCGTCGAATTTTTGTGGACACCCCATTACAAAAGACAGATTTTATTTTCTCAAATTTATCTATTTTATGTCAAAATAAATATTCTTGGCCAATGAAAAAATTATCGTCTATTTTTTTGGCCTCCACAAATAAAAGACGGATATTACGTATATAAATACATAATAAAAAATTAAATATTTTGGGCAATGACGAAACTTTTATAACACCACGACACCATAAAAGTTTTTATGATTCGTATCTGGGCAAGGCGATTTAGGACAACCGATTAGTCGAGCAACCACTTCGTAGCCATGGCGAGTCTAAAACTTAATCCGAGTCCATTTTATAACAAGACATTATTTTTATATGTACATGTGTGTGCACATAATTTCACTTACTTTAATGATTATTTATTCATTACTTTATCAAACACTTATACATAATTCTCGAGCTTTATGTTTGTAGTTTATTTCTCGTTTGTATAGTTGTACATAAAGATAAAAGATAGTGAAAACTTTATTTTTTGGGTGCCGGGCGGGGATATTCTTTATTTACATAATTTCATCGTTTTTAGGCAAAACTTAGGCCTTTAATATTCAGATAAAAGAATTAAGTTAATCAAATAATTCACATATTATGTAGTCTTTTCTTCTCAAATAAATCTTCACTTTTCTTCGTAACTTTAATCAAATAAAAATATTACTTGTAAATGCTTTTCCTTTTCATGGCACATCAAAATACATTTCTTTTCATATGTCACAAAATACTTTATTTTTCACACGTAATTTATACATATCTTTTACATATTTCTTTTCATACATCACAAAATACTTTCTTTTTCACATGTAATTTATACATTTTTATACATATCTTTTACATGTTTCTATAACAATAGATTTTATTTGTATATTTAATATACACATACTTTTACATAGTTTTACATTTGTATTTTTTCAAAAGAATTATTTTATATTTAATACACATACACTTTTCAATTATTTTAAATATTTATACCTCCTCCCTCATTGATAAGTTTAGTCTAGCCGGGTACCACATTTATGGATCCTGAAAAGTGCCTGACCCCTTCCCTTTGGAATAATTTGAACCCATACCTAGAGTCTCAATTGGTTTTTCGCAGACTAAAAACATCAATCATACGTGTTAATAAATAAATGGGTTTCCTTATTTCCCTTAAAAATTAGGTGGCGACTCTATACAAAATTTAATTCTTTTAGAGTCCAATAAGTCATGTTTTGGTTGACCTTGGTGAAAACAGGACATGACAGAATGGCGACTCCATTGGGGAATAACAACAGGTTCTAACCATAATGGACTCGATTTTTCAATCGAGGGAGGTATTTTTACTTTTTCGCATATGATTAAATTCCTGGATTATTTACTTTTTTTACAATGTAAATTATTTTATTTCCTCATAAATTTTTTGCATAAATTAGTGTTGCTATTTATCAATTCTTTTATTCATTATTTGTTTAATACACAGCATCTATAAGAAGTGTTACACATTATTCTTTTAATCACAATCCCATCGAGTCTTTGATTGTACACTTAACACACTATTGTTCACGTGGGGGGTGTCTTACACTCCCCCCAAACCTTTTTTGAAATTTTAGAGTTTCAAAGCTGGTGCATTTAGGTTAGTGCGCCTTCTCGCAATTGTTCAGTTTTACTCTCAACCATTTAAGAAACTTTCTGTTCTAGAAATAGATCACACCATGTACAAACTTATAAAAGTTTGAACTACGTTTTGACCTAATTCTTGTCCTGACAAGATACATAGGCAACCCTGTATTAGGTATCGGTCTCTTCACTGTTTCAAAATAATTTCTTTGGTATTCATACTGGGGCAATTTTTCTGAAACAGTTCAAAGACAATCTCCAAAAGTCTTCAAGAGTGCAAATAAATGATTCCTCAAATTCAAATCTCAATAACATTAGTGTTTAGGTGACCTACCTCCAAATCCTTACCCGATTTTGGTTCGAGAACACCTAGCTTCTTCTTTTGGACATCATAAACCATTAAATTTACGGTATATCGGTCCCCACTATCAAAGCAAGGGTTCAATATTCTTGATTTCATAACAATCCTGCCAACTACGGTGAAATAATGCCATAACTTCTTCAATGTCTGACGTTCTCAATCTCGTAGACATATTGAAGTAATTTTAAAACTCTCCTCATGCTCGACATCCATCTTCTTGATCGTTTAATCGAACCAATTTTGTTGATACAAGAAATTCCTTCCTGATCGTCCTTCACATTATTTTTTCAAAGATGACCACCACTTTTTTACATTCATATATGTTACATAGAAATTTACAAATTTGCCTGAACTATGCAGACCTGATTCTTGTTTTTACAAGATACGTAGGTAACCCTCATTTGGGTTCGTTCCTATTTTAGTTAAATTAAATAAAATTTTGACTTGATTGGTACCAACACAATTAGGAGTGTGCATGAGAAAGAACAAAATGGTATGATGGAAAGGACTGACTTTACGGTAAATCATAGATTCTTTTGATACCTCTTAGTCAAACTTGAGTAACACTCGAAAATTCTTTTGCATACATCTAAGACAAGAATAAAGTCAACCCCATTGTTTCAAGTGCATTATGTGCTAAGCTTTAGACTTGTTTATTGTATTGCATTGTTGATCCAGAACTTGGCCTGAATGTCTGTTGATGCAAAATTTTGAGTTACACTTAGTTTGGGAAAGGATTTTAGGCCTTCCTTGACTAGATTGTGCTTCCACAGCCTACCAAATGATATCGATCCCTAGTATTTCCCCCTTTGAGCCTGAAACCTTTTCTTTGGAATAACCATATCTGAGCCTCTACCTTTTGAGTGCTTACATACATCATCCCTCTTTGTCCCACATCCTTGAGCGCACTAAGTATGTGCAAGTTTCGAATGAAGATTTAAGATCAAAGTTTCCAAAGGCCAAGGACATATATCCTTAGAAGAAAAAAAAGAAAAGACGACTTCAAAGAAAGAAGGAGCAATAACCCCCACAAAAAAAGAGATAACTCTGATAAAGGTGGGGAATCATCATCCCCCAAAGACAACAAAAAAGGGGATGGAAAATGTCTCGAAAAGGGCAAAAACTCCAACACAAGATTCAAAAGAAGTCGAAACAAATACAAAATAAAGGGTAAAGAAGCACAATAAATAAGACCGAGCATCAAAAAGTAAAAAATGTCAAAAGAATGGATACAGTGCAATGCTTATTGAGGAATTAGTCACTTTTATCCCAAATGTCATCCTATCCGACCCCAAGCCTACATTACAAGCCAATAACAAGTCCTACAAGATCCTACTCTAAGTTTTGTCATATTAATGGATACTTACATGAAGGACAAGACTATGATATCACAATTACATTCATTGAACTTCTTTCTGAGTGTGAACGTATATCTCTGGACATCTCCAAATTCAAGAGAAAAATAATTTCAAATAGGTGTGAGAACGAGACATTTTTTCTAGAGAGGGCACTTGAAACATGGGAACAAGGACAATTCAAAATCTTTGTTTGAAGCAAGATGAATAAATCTTGTCGATACTTAGGTATATCTGAGGTACCACTCAAAGTTATAGAAGTTACCCGGAAGTCGATCTTGGTTAGTTGGAAAAGAGATTGGACGATTCTTATACACACTACTAATTTTTGGTACCAACTGTAGTCCAGGCACAATTATATCTTTTCATTGTTCAACATTTCTTACAAAGAAAATACAGAACAATCTTCTGCATTTTCACCTTTCTGCATTCTTACAAAGAAAACACAAATAATGTTATGCATTTTTACCTTCAGCACTTCTTGCAAATAAACCACAAAGCAATATTCCGCATTTTTCATCTTTCAACACATTTTTACAATGAAAATACAAAAAAAAATAATCTTTCCTTTCGAACCATGCCTTCACATACATGCATCACACTTTACATGCAATCTGCCTATCTCCGAATACCAACAATTGGCCTTTCTCTTCAAGATACAGGCTTCAAACACGGTCATTTTGCTTTTCAATTGGGTTTCTTAGAGCTTTTTAAATTTTCATAGCCCCGCCAGTCGAGAGGCCTTTTACATTTTCATAGCCCCGACAGTCGAGTAGCTATTACTTTTCAAAGTCCCACCAATCGAGAGGCTTTTTACATTTTCATAGCTCCACCAGTCGAGAGGCTATTACCTTTCAAAGCCCCGCCAGTCGAGAGGCTTTTACATTTTTATAGCCCCGCCAGTCGAGTGGCTATTACTTTTCAAAACCCCTCCATTCGAGAGGCTTTTACATTTTTATAGCCCCGCCAGTCGAGAGGATATTACCTTTTAAAGCCTCGCCAGTCGAGAGGCTATTACCTTTTAAAGCCTCTCCAGTCGAGAGGCTTTTACATTTTCATAGCCCCGCAAGTTGAGTGGCTATTACCTTTCAAAGCCCCGTCAGTCGAGAGGTTTTTACATTTTCATAGCCCCGCAAGTTGAGTTTTTTATAGCTCCGCCAGTCGAGTGGCTATTACTTTTCAAATCTCCTTTAGTCGAGAGGCTTTTACATTTCCATAGCCCCGCCATTCGAGTGGCTATTACCTTTCAAAGCCCAGCCAGTCGAGATTTTTTTACATTTTCATAGCTCCACCAGTCGAGAGGCTATTACCTTTCAAAGCCCGACCAGTCGAGAGGCTTTTACATTGTCATTGCCCCATTAGTCGAGTGGGTATTACTTTTCAAATCCCTTCTAGTCAAAAGGTTTTTACATTTCCATTGCCCCGCCAATAGAGTGGCTACCACTTTTCAATAGCCCCGCCAGTCGAGAGGCTTTTTACATTCTCACTGACCTGCCAATCGAAAGGTTGTTACCTTTCAAAGCTCCGCCAGTCGAGAGGCTTTTATATTTTCATATCCCTGCCATTCGAGAGGCTATTATCTTCTAGCTGTTCTACCAATCGAGAGGCCATTACCTCATTGATTGATGACCTTAGTCTTCATAGATAATTGAGAACAACCATCACACAGTCTTCGTAGACAATCGAAGATAAAAATCAACATCCGTCTTCATAGATAATTGGAGATGTCATCAAGTCTTAATAGACAATCGAAGACATCATCATTCATCACAGTCTCCATAAATAATCAGAGACAACAATCAACATCCGTCTCCATGGACAATTGGAGACGTCATGCATCAAGTCTTCGTAGACAATCGAAGACATCATCATTTATCACAGTCTCCGTAAACAATCGGAGACAACAATCAACGTCAGTCTCTATAGACAATTGGAGGTGTCATGCATCAAGTATTTGTATTCAATCGAAGACATCATCATTCAACATCAGTCTCTATAGACAATTGAAGATGTCATGCATTAAGTCTTCATAGACAATCAAAGACATCTTTCATTCATCAACATCAGTCTTCGCAAACAATCGAAGATACCTGTCATTCATCCTCAAGTCCTCGTAAATAATCGGAGACATCATACATCTTTTCAACGAAGGGTACAATTCAAAACAACACTTTTTTTTTTCAAATCCCACATCATAAACTGGGGCAAATTTTGAGAATCGACCCAAAATTTTCTATTTTCTCATTTCAAACTACATTAACCTGATTCTCGTGACCTTCAACATATGTAGGAAGCTCTATGAAGAGTTTGATCATTACAACCCCAAAATCATTATTTCTCACCAACAGGTACACAATCTTGCATCCCCAACATCTAACGACTCGATACTAGGGCAATTTTAAAGGAAGCATCGGGTATATATGAATACTTTTGTTCTCACATAGTCCTCCCCTAAATAATCATTCCATATGATCATTCGCCCCTAATAACAAGGCAAGAGACAAGCTGCCTATTCTTTTGAACTACACCCGACCTGATCCTTATTAAATTAAGGTATGTAGGCAACTCTAAATTAGAGTTCGGTCAAAATTTTTCTATAACAAAAAAAATTATTTTTTGTCGAGAAAAATTGGCTACACGTCAACGTTTTTGTTTGAAGACTTCTGCATACTCCTCAAATGAAAAGGGAAAACTATTGACACCCAATTTTTTCTCTCCGTTCCTAAAACTAACAACTTCAGGCTTCCTGATCATTAAAGGGCACAAAATATAATTTTTTTCATCTTTTTTTATAATTGTTGACAAATTATTGATAATCATCCTTACTTTAGGATTTTTAACAATTTGTTGTCGTATTTTTACTTTTCATAATTTATTAATAATCCTTCTTATAATAGGATGTTTATCAATTCATTATTGTTTTAACATTTTATAATTATATGCACACGTACACGACATGACATCATATTTTAATAATATTTTTTATATTAAATTATATTTTTTAATATTTTCAACATTCTGTACATTTTTCATAATTAAAAATCAATACCTGCATTTTGTACATTTTTACGGTCCGCAAATGCTAAGTCGGATCAATTATTTTTACACAGTTTAATAATTCAATATCTTGTCGCATTCGACAATGACCACAGAATAATATCTTGTCACATCCGACAATGACTTCACAATGATGTCTTGTCACATCCGACAATGACTACATATAATGCCTAGTCACATCTGATAATGACAACTCAATGACACTATCCTTTGGACAATAAATTTATCCATTGGTCAAAAAGATGAAAATCCTTAGATCAATACCCTAAGGACCAAAGGATATGCTATTATATAAAGAGGGTACATCTCTTTATCCATTGGACAATAAGAGGTGCCCAATTTCATTATAAATAGGAGTGATGGGAAGGCATTTTCACATACACATTTTTATTCTTCCTCTCTCTCAAAAAATCCACACATATTTTTCACCTCTTTCTCCTCTCCCTCAAACACAAAATTTGTTCATCTTTTTTTTTTCTCAAAGACACATACATATACTCAAAATAAATACTTCGGCTAGTAAAATTATCTTTCCTTCGGATATTTGAGGCCATTCCGTGACAAAAGACGGATTTTATTTTGTCAAATTCATTATTTTATATCAAAAACCAACACACGGCCGATGAAATTATCTTTCCGTCGGATATTTGAGGTCATCCCGTGAAAAAAGACGGATTTTATTTTGTCAAATTCATTATTTATATCAAAAGCCAACACATGGTCGATGAAAATATCTTTCCGTCGGATTTTTGAGGCCACCCCATTACAAAATACGGACTTTAGTTTCTGAAATTTATCTATTTTATGTCAAAATATATATTCTTGGCCAATGAAAAAATTACCGTCGATTTTTTAGGCCTCTACAAATAAAAGACGGATATTACGTATATAAATACGTAATAAAAAAATTAAATATTTTGGACAATGACGAAACTTTTATAACACCACGACACCACAAAAGATTTTATGATTCGTATCTTGGCAAGGCGATTTAGGACGGCCGATTAGTCGAGCAACCACTTCGTAGCCATGGCGAATCTAAAACTTAATCCGAGCCCATTTTATAGCAAGACACTATTTTTATATGTACATCTATATGTACATGTGTGTCCACATAATTTCACTTACTTTAATAATTATTTCATCATTACTTTATCAAGTACTTATACATAATTCTCGAGCTTTATGTTTGTAGTTTATTTCTCGTTTGTATAATTGTAAATAAAGATAAAAGATAGTGAAAACTTTATTTTTTGGGTGATAGGAGGGGATATTCTTTATTTATATAATTTCATCGTTTTTAAGCAAAACTTAGGCCTTTAATATTTTGATAAAAGAATTAAGTTAATCAAATAATTCACATATTATGTAGTTTTTTCTTCTCAAATAAATCTTTACTTTTCTCCGTAACTTTAATCAAATAAAAATATTACTTGTAAATGCTTTTCCTTTTCATGGCACATCAAAATACATTTCTTTTCATATGTCACAAAATACATTCTTTTTCACATGTAATTTATACATTTGTATTTTTCTAAAATAATTATTTTATACTTAATACACATACACTTTTACATTATTTTAAATATTTATACCTCGTCCCTCATTGATAAGTTTCGTCTAGCCGGGTACCACATTTGTGGATCCTGAAGGGTGCCTAACCCCTTCCCTTCGGGATAATTTGAACCCTTACCTAGAGTCTCAATTGGTTTTTCGCAGACTAAAAACATCAATCATATGTGTTAATGAATAAATAGGTTTCCTTATTTTTCTTAAAAATTAGGTGGCGACTCTGTACAAAATTTAATTCTTTTAGAGTCCAATAAGTCATGTTCTGGTTGACCTTGGCAAAAATAGGGCATGACATTTGTGATAGACAATTGCTAATTGAGAAGTTTTTAGTGAAATGTTAAGAGAATCTATGATTGAAGAGACAAACATTCTTGTGATTTGAGGTAAGTTTTCTAAAATTTTAGTTTTTTTAATGTTATAATAATAAATTATCATGTATTTTTGATAGACAATTACTAATTGAGAAGGTTTTTTTATGATTTTATCATGTTCTTGAAGTTTAATAATAAAATATCATGTATTTTTGATAGGTAACTGCTAATTGAGATGTTTTTTGTGATTTTTTTATAATGACTAATTTTTTTTCCTACTATATACTATATTACTTACTTATTTCTACTATATAGAAGTGGGAGTAAAGGAACGATCAAGGGAAAAATAGTCTTTTTGATCAATGATGAAAGACTTTTAGAATACTCCACATTTTCACAAACCGACTCTACATCTTTAGATTTTTGTTTTCACGCACTGACTCTCCATCTTCAGATTTTTATTTTAACTAGATGTAAAATATAATTAAAGACTTTCTACTTTTAGTTGAATTCCTAAATTTATGGCAAATTCAACTTCAAAGAAATTATTATATAAAAAAGTTTCTATATAAGGTAAAGTTCTAAATTTTTTAGAAAAATTGGTGGAACTATTTTACATAAAATAGATTTAGAGTCCTGAAAGAAGAAGAAAAAAAAAATCTTTCAAAAACTAAGATGGCGTGACTTTTTTCCAATTAAAAAAGAGTAATGGAATTTTTCAAGAAAAAAATTATTGTTTTATTTAGGTTAGGACTGTTATTTTTTGTTATAATATTTTGATATAGGAATTCTTATATTTCTTTTTTCTTTCAATTTTAGAAGTCCTTTTTTAGGTTTATACATATATTTTATTTGGGTAATAAAATTTTGTTATTGGGTAACTTTATGTTTTTTATTTCAAATTTCTATTTATATTACGTTTTAATTTTATTGATCATAAATAACAAATCATCCTTTTATGTATATAGATAGTTTTGTTATTTGATCTCTGATATAACACATTGATTTGATTTTCAGGTTTTGAATTTTGTTTTCTATTACGTTGGTTTTATTGATCAAGAATAACGAAACATCTTTTCATGTTTGTATGTATGTAACTTTCATTACTGATTCTACAACATGACTGTTGTTTCTAGGTTTTAAATTTCCCTTCCTATTCATTGGGTTTATTGATCAGTAATAACAAGCTTTTGTTATTGAATAACTTTGTGGTTTCTCCTCAAATAATAAGTTTACGATTTTTTTGTGTAAATGTTAGGTTTAATTGTATTGTTTTAAGTAATATCTTTATTATCGTATTATTTTATTTGTAGTTTACAGGTGGTAGATAAATGTCGGTCGGCTTTGAAATTTTTTTTTAGGTAAAGATTTTGTTTAATTGTATTATTTTGATATCTCTACTTTGTGAATTTCTTTTTTTGTGTAAAAGTTAGGATAAAAGTTAGTAGATGAATGTCGATCGACTTTGAGGAAATTTTTTTCAAAGGTTAAGTTTAATTGTATTGTTTTGATATCTCTATCATCGTATTGTTTTATTATAGTTTATAGGTGATAGATAAATTTCAATTCGCTATGAGATTTTTTTTTTTTGTAAATGTTAGGTTTAATTAAATAAATTCTCCATCTTTGCATGTTTAAAAGATGTTGAATTTAATTATTTTATTCTTCTTTATTATTTAAATCAATATCATATTTAGCGCAATGCTTGAACTCATTAAAATGAGGTACACGCGCGAGGCACTTATACCTAAACTAGTATATATTAAAAGTGTGAAGGGCCTTAGAAATATTGTTTGAACTTTTTGCCCTTCATTAAAAGTCATTATTTTAGACAAAATCGTCTTTTCACTATTTTTTCCTAATATTTAAGAGTTGAAAATTAATTAAATATATTTATGATAAACCCTTTTCTTATTAGAAGTAATAAGACTTAATGACAACAAATACTTTTTCCATTAATTTAAGAATTCTAAATCAACTAAATTTGATTTAAGAAGATTGAAAATCTAGAAATAAAAATAAAAATATTAGAATAAAAAAATAAGAAATATTAAATTTGAAAAGTTTTAAGTACATAATAAGAATGTAATCAATGATTTTGTAAAGATTTGACTTTAAAACAAAGAAAAGATTTTAAATGTAGAAAAAGGAAGAAAATAATCATACCACTGGTTTAAATTGATGTTTCTCTCTTAGCCCTTAAGGAAAGAGGTACTGCATAACAAATGCAAAAGTGATGTTCCATCAACCACTTGGAACTTTGGGCCGTAGGATTTTTTAAAAGTGATTTGAACTTTTTACACTTTATTAAAATCTGTGCAATAAATAAAATTATTTAATTTTAAATAATTAAATGTTACACGTGTGAGGCATGTGCAGTTAAACTAGTATATATATACATACTTTTGGCATTGAAACTTGTAAAAATTCATGGATGAACGAAAATAATAAGTGGATATTGTCTCACATAGTTATGGAAATGTATCACTGTGGTTGGTTGGGGAAATACTCATTGTGATTGGTTGTGAGCATTACATCCTCATATCATACTCATTCATGGAACAAATGGTACCACCATGGAAACATTTTTTATGATAGAAAATATGACATCTTATAAAACCTTTCCCGAGGAATATGCCGAAAAAAGATATGGATATGGATATATCGATTATATATGGGTTGACGAACCCTCCATGGGTCTCACGTCAGGAGGCTTGCCTCTGTGGGTGTATACGGGGATTGTGTGATAATTCTGAAGGTTGTGCAATGACCTCGTGCATCATCATCATCACCATCATCATCATCAATATCATCTCATCATCATCATCATCATATATATTGCACTTACTTTATTGTGTTTATGTTGTGCTTGTATTGCCATATTGACTTGTCAGCTATCTATTTGTGTTATATTCTTGACTTGTAAATGTCTAATTATTCTACCTTCCTTCATTTGTACTTGATGACCCTGATTATACATGTTCCTCTTTGGTTCTAATTGTATGTTATATTATGTATATTTGTTCCCTATGTGGCGTATTGTTGAATTATATATGGATATTATAGATTTTTTAGTGCAAGCGGTGCGGGCCATCATTGTAGGATATTTTTTATTACAAGTGATGTGCCCTTAGTGTGTATTTTGTATGCTTTATTTTATACTTTACTCGGCCGGCCTATGATACCTACTGAGTACAAGTAGACCATACTCATTCCTACTTCACCCTTCTGGTGCAGATCCATGTTTAGGTATGCCTCATGCTGCTTGGATCGGGCTATTATTGGAGTTTTCGAGGTAGTGGGTGACTTTCAGGCATTCGAATAGGTCCTACTATCTATATCTATCAGAACATCTCTTTATTGTATTTCAGAGATAGAGTTTTCGTGTTTTGAGTTACCTTATGTATCCTCTTTTGGACTCGAGTTATATTAGTACTTCTGACACTATTGACACCTGGTTTTGGGAATGTATAGTTTTGGATATGTTCTTTCCACATTGTTATGATTACTTGTATGGTTCAACTTCATTCTAGGAGTCTTACCTTGGGCATTTCTATCTTTTTCCCTTTCTGTATCAGTTTAGGGATAGGATTACTTGTCAAGCTACGTCGTGACAAGTGTCATCATGACCGTTATTTTTGGGTCGTGACAAATTGATATCAAAGCATTCAGGTTTCATTAGTCTCAACAGTGTAAGATGTCTAATAGAGACTTATGGATCGATACATAAATGTCTGTATCTATCTTTGAGGGGATATGTGTAACGCACCGGGAGTACACCCTGGATGCCACACGATGCTTACGATCCCGAGAGACCACAAACTAACCCATGAGCTGGTACTTACTGTGACCACTGAATAATATAATAACATATGCGGAAGAACAACCAATAAGCCATAAGGTTTTAGCAACTCAAATCAATACTGGATCATAAATCTGGAAACAACTGCTGGAAAAAACTGTCTAGAACTAATAAAATAACAAAACTGACTGACCGTCTACTAGTCTAAAAAGCCTCTACTGACTGACTGAGGAGCTTATGGGACAAACCCCAACTAACTCTGTCTGAATGGAAAAATACTGAACTGATGAAATAACTGAGATAAATAAACTATCTCCTCAAAATATGAGGACTCACCACTGCTACGTCTAATAATACAAAAATTCTATGCGTGATTTGGGGACTGAGCATCCAAACTTATGATATGATACATCATAGTGCAAGAAATGAGTATGAGATCGGTACTTTAAATTTGCTGGTATGCTAAATGAGGTAGGCTGATATGCATAGTTTCATGTACAAGAGTAATAACTGACTGAATGAATAGTAGAAAGTACTGAATAGAATGCATAAAATCTGTAAATACTGAGAATGCATGACCAAGCATAAATCATTTTCTGAATATAATCTGTAAACTGAAATATTGAGTACTGATATATGAGTAACTGATATCTGTATGCTATGGTCAAACAAAATTGAAACTAAATTACTGAGTTGATTACTGGACTGAGACTGTGGAAGCAATCATCTAACTAACATGCCCCAATAAGCAAATTGGGGGCCAACCTATGACCCCAGTTGGAAGAGTGTCAGTACTGTGCCATGGGTACTAACACTGGCTGTGTGGATCCATTAATGTACTTTTCTAAAGGACTAAGAGTGTCAAGCCTAAACTGACGTATGACCCCTGGGAGGTAGTCAAGCCTGAACTGACGAATGACTCCTCAAATCCTATGATGGCTACATAGTTCTGAGTATAGGAACTGCTACTAATGACTCTGCCTAACTGATGGGAAAGTTTCCACCCCTGGACTCGCTCGGTGCTAAATCCTACTCCTAACTGAACTGACTTTGAATACTGAACCGTTCTAAGTTTAACTGATCATGATAACTGACTGAACCGATATTGCTCATAACATGTCTGAAACTATTCTGAAGATACTGAGACTAAGTAAACAGCTAAATTTTTTGGTAGTCATAACCCCCAAGACTCTATAGCAATAATAGCAAAATAGTACTAAAACTTTGGGGACATAATATAAAAGCATTAATTCAAAATTCGTTCTTGTACGCATTTCATCAAACACTTGATATTCATAGTTTAAGCTAAGCATGGAAATAGTTTAAAGGTTGTATAAATAGCATGATCCCAACATCAACATCACTAATTATGATTCAAATCAGCAAATAATACTATTTGAACATGTGGGGTTCAATAACGACGATAATTTTATGTAAACATGGTATAGAATCAGGATTCATGGGAATTCATGGTAAAAAATCATTATAACTTGTAAAAGATCATAACATTGGATTTAAAAATTTGATTCTTGGGCTCCATGGGTGAAAATGACCCATGGATGAAAATTTAACATACCTTGATTGAAGAATTCTTGAAAGTTCTTGAATTGGGAACCTTGAATTTAAATTATCTTGGAAAAAGAATGGTGAATTTTGGAGTTTCTTGGAGTTGAATGTTGAAGCCTAGGGTTTTCTTGGAGAGTAAATTAATGAAAAATTAATATAATATGCTTAGGATAGATTAAATCCTTTGTTTAATTGACTTGGGGGCTATGGGAAAAGACCAAACTAACCTTAGGAATTAAAACTCGAAATTGGACTGGAAATCCCAATTTTGGCCTTCGGTGCAACACGATGCTTATGTGTTGCACCACTAGAAAAGGACAAATCCCTAATTTTCTATACGGCACGATGTGGTGCTGTCGCGTTGCGCCACTGGAAACGGATAATCTCGATTTGGCACCTTGGTGAGACGTGGTGCTATCGCAGTGCCCCACTGAATGGGAATTTGACCCTTGGCATGACGTGGTGCCAATCGCAATGACACTCTGGAAAAGGACGAAATTGATTTTGGTCATCACCGCGACGCGACCTAATTGCGATGGGCTATTGCCTTTCATTAAAAGTGCCATGACTTCTCACTCGAGTATCGGATTTGGGTGAAATTAGTATCGTTGGAAAGCTAATTCAATTTCCTATCATTGGTGGGTCTTGAACTGGAAAATGCTTAGTATAATCGAAGATAAGCTCATTTGAAGTTTACTATAACAATATTCTTCTCAAAAACTCAATCGGTAAGGAATATTTTGATCTGTCTAATAGATGGGGGTTATTTGAGGCCTTAATACACATCAAACTCACTTATAAAAATACCAAATAACTATAATGTACTTTGCATGATCTTGAAACATAGCTCTAACATAGATGTGGATTTTTAGGATATTACACTATGGGACGTCTTTAGAAAACTTCTCTTATTTTATTCTTTATCATACAAAGTTCTTTTATACCTGGTGTTTTGAGTTGTGTTTCACTCTTTCTGCATGGATGGTGTTGCTTTTACGGCCTATCAGTTGAGAGATAGTGCAAGAGATTGGTGGAGGTTATTTGTGAGATGTAAACCATGAGATTATCCTAAGATGACTTGGGTTCAATTTGTTGATGACTTCTTAGAGAGATTTATGCCTTTCAGTTTGAGAGATCATAGTTAGGATGAGTTTGATCATTTAGAGCAGTGCTCCATGACAGTTGTTGGGTATGAGGCACTCTTCCATGCCTTGTCCAGATATTCTTATGATAGCATTTCCATCTAGTCTGAGTAGATTAAAAATTTTGTGATGAGCTTGGATGTCTTTCTTAAGTTGGCTACGTCTTAGATGGTTGTATTTGAAGCGTCTTTTTAGAACATTGTGGATCATGCAAAGATGATAGAGGCATTCTTCGGGTATCGCAGGGAGGCTCCAAGAAGGTGCACCATTTTGGTGAGCTTAGAGATCAGGTCTCTTATGGTAGATATTTTAGAGATTCTTATGGATATAATGGTAGGCCAATGTAGGCGGCCTTGCATAGTTTAAATGGTTGATCTTTTGGTCCAGCAGTTTAGGGTGGCTATTCAGGCCCGGTTGTACCTTCTCCTATTGAGTTGGACCATAGAAGTTACTATACGTGTGTTGAGTTTGGCTACTTGGCCAGGGAATATCCTCGCTGGGTGATTTGGGCTACTCCTATTCTAATTTTAAGGGGTAGGGGTGATACCAGAGGTACAAGAGGCAGAGGTAGTAGAGCGCGTGGGGGTAGTTGTGAGACCACTCGGGCAGTTGATGGTCGTGGGGACACCTAGGCAGCTGGTGGTCATGATCAATGTTAAGCTATACTATCTAGACCTGAGGCAGAGGCTTCTGATGTTGTGATCAAAGGTATCTTCCCCATTTGTTTCAGACCTAGATCTGTATTATTTGATCCTGGATCGACTTTTTCCTATAATTCTGTCTATTATGCATTGGGTTTTGGTTCTATTAGTGAGCCTCTTTCCATGCCTATTCGTATATCTACCTCGGTAGGTGATTCTTTACTGGAGGATTGGGTGCACAGATCTTGTGTTATGAATTTTACCTGGCATGAGACTTTGGTAGACTTTCTTGTGTTAGATATGGTCGAATTTGATGTTGTTTTGGGTACGCATTGGTTGGTTCCTCATCATGTTGTCTTGGATTATTTTATTAAGACTGTGACTTTAGCTTCGTCGGGTGTGCCAAGGATATCTTGGAAGGGTGCATTTCATTCGGCTCCCAAGAGAGTCATATCTTATGTTCAGGCTCATTAATTTGTTAAAAGGGGTTGTTTAGCTTATTTGGCTCATATTTGTGATACCTATGTCATTTTACCTCCTTCCTTTGTTTTTGTACATATTGTTCGTGACTTTATGGATGTGTTCCCTAGGAAATTTCCTGGTATGCACCCAAATAGAGATATTGATTTCGCTATTAATGTTGAGTCGGGCACCAATCCCATTTCTATTCCTCCTTATTGGATGGACCCAGCAGAGTTGAAGGAACTGAAAGATCAGTTGTAGAAGTTGTTGGTAAGGGATTTATCCAACCTAGTATTTTACCTTGGGGTGTGCCTATCTTGTTTGTGAAGAAAAAGAATGGGTCTGTTGAAAAAGGATGGGTCTGTTGAAGAAAAAAGAAAAAGGGATTTATCCGACCTAGTGTTTCACCTTGGGGTGCGGATATGTATTGATTATCGGTAGATGAATAACGTGAAGGTTAAGAATAAAATCCTCTTCCTCGCATTGATAATTTATTTGATCAGCTTCAGGAAGAAGCGGTGTTTTCAAAGATTTTTTTGAGGTTCGATTATCACCAATTGAGGATTAAAGCTTTGAATATTTTGAAGACAACTTTTTAGATTCGATATGGTCATTATGAGTTCTTGGCCATGTCCTTTGGGTTGACCAATGCCCCTGCCGCATTCATAGAGTTGATATATCAGGTGTTTTGATCGTAGCTCGACTCTTCTGTTATTGTATTTATGTAACGCCCTGAGTCTATACTCCGGACGCTACACAATGCTCATAATCTCAAAGAACCACAAGCTAACTCATGACTGGTATATGCTATAATAACTGAATAATAATACTGCATATGCAAAAATTAGGTGAAAAATATGTCATAAGGTTCAATACTGTAATAAAACTGAATACGGTATAACAAATACCAAATCTGATATATCTGTTTGAAAATACTCTAGTCTGAAAAAGCCTTTAAACTGTCTGAAATATGGAGTTGATGGGACAAGTCCCCAACTAACTCTGAACTACTAAAATAATCATCATGTCCCCGAACTAAGAGGACTCACCACTAACTCTGTCAGCTAAATATTTGAACTGCTAGGTATGATCGGGAGCCCACGCGTCTGGACCTATAATATAAAATATCATAGCGCAAAAGAAAGGTGTGCGCCAGCACTTTGAATGTACTGGTATTCAAAGTGAGGTAGGATAAAATGCATGGGTTCATATACATGAACAATGCTGATTGAATGACGTGAGTATAACTGAATGAGAGTACATATGTCAATATGCAAACTGTAACTGAGATCGTGATAATACTAGAATATCGAATCTGACTACTGATTAACTGATATCTGAGCCTACTGATACTGAATTACTGATAGCTGAGTGATTGTATCTGATAGTCTTAATTTTATGGAACTATACTGAGTTTTGTTCTGAGCTAAGTGACGATATCTGACAGTCCTGATTTTTTTGTAGAACTGAACTAAGTTTTATATTGAGACTGGAACCAAAATTAAGACTGTGGGATGTAATCATCTAACCGATATACCCCTCTCTGAACTAATTGGGGACCAACTTGTAACCCCGGCTGGAAGGGTATCAGTACTATGCCACGGGTAAAGAAAAGCTGAGTCTCACCCTCATCTGGCAGGTGCTCTAAGCGAGAATGGTGGTACCCTCAACTGGCAGGTAGATCACCTCATCAACCCTCAACTGGCAGGTTTATGTCTCAACTTACGCTGGCTACGCAGTTCTGGAACACAAGGACTGCTTCTAAGGATCACACTTTCTGCTGGTAGATGGGTCCCCATCCTTGGTTCACTCGGTACTGAATCTTACTCCCAACCGAAATAGACACTGAACTGGATTCTAGACTATTCTAGGTTGGCCTAAACTATTTCTGATCATACTATATAACTGAACTGAACTGAGTTCACTGGGTTCCGTGGACTGATGGAATACTACTGAATTCTGTTAACTGACTGAATTTTACCATTGTGACATGACTGATACTATCCTGTGACTGACCATGGCTCTAGATAAACAGCTAAATTGTCGGGTATTAATTACCCGCAAGACTCTATAGCATAAATTATATGACATGGCATAATTTTGAAACATGATAGCTAAGTACTTGGTCATCGTACATTCGTTTAGGACATTCTAGCAAACACTTGCATGACATAAACTAGAATATATGCTGACATGATATAATTTCACTATTCAACTCACATAAACAATTCATCAAACACTTGAAGGACATAATCTAAGCACATGACAATAAAACAACATGTAAGCATCATAGTTCAACTCCACATTTACAACTTCAAGGGTTTCAACATGGTTTCACATTATAATACACACATATCAATCAATTCTACATGAATATTATAGTAAATCATGAACTAGAAACCCCATTAACATGGTAATCATGAACACATTCAAATTCAACCATGACATTCATCAAACTCATAAATTTGTAGTTAAAAGAGGTTCTTGAACTCCAGGGGTGGAAGGGAACCCTTGGGTGAACACTTGACATACCTTGGTTGCTAAATTCCTGAAGAACAATGGTGGAAATTTTGAGCCTTGGCCTTGAAATTAAATCACCTAGGGTTCTATTTCTTGAGAAATTTGAGAGAAAGTAAATATATTTTGCTCAATGAGGGCTGAATCTCATGTTTTAGGGTTGAATAGGGGTGGGGAAAATACCCCCCTAAGAATGTGGCTTTTAATGACTGAAAACTAAACTGTTGACGTGCAGGACGACGTGCCACATCGTTGGCATCAAAACAATAGCCAACGCGTCGAGTCTGTATCGGTTCACTAGAAATTGTCACTAGGAGCCAAGGAAAAATATTGATCGATGCGGTGGCCGATGTGCCGCGTTGATATCGCGTCGATACACTATTTGGGATTTTTAAACGAGGTCCAAAAGATACGAAATTCATCCAGAAACACCTACTGATATTTTTTTATCATGAATTAACGTAAAGATTGACATTTTAAGGTCATAAGAGTCATTAAATAGAGTTTCCAATCTATGAAGGCTAAAATAATACTAAGTCTGAATACTTGGATAAAATTTTCTAAGTCTGGGACCCCTTAACAAGCTTGTAGGGACTAACTTAAGCTTAGGATTTTGCGGGGTCTTACAATTTATAAATGATATCTTGGTGTATTTCAAATGTGAGGTTGAGCATGAGGAGCATTTATAGATTTTGCTTCAAGATTGAGAGATGAGGAGTTGTATGTAAGTTCTCTAAGAGTGAGTTTTGATTGGAGTTTGTTTTTTTCTTGGGTCATGTGGTGACTAAGGAAGGTATTATTGTTGATCTATCCAAGATTTCAGCAGTTCGTGATTGGTATAGATCTACTTTGCCCATCGAGATTCAGAGTTTTGTTGGCTTGATAGGTTATTATCGACGTTTTGTTGAGGGTTTCTCTTCTATTGTAGCCCCTTTGAGTAAGTTGACTCAGAAGAAAATTTCCTTTCAGTGGTATGATGCCTGTGAGGTGAGCTTTCAAACGCTCAAGGATTTGTTGACTTCAGCTCCTATATTGACTTTGCCCAAGAAGGGTGTGGGTTTCACAGTGTTTTGTGATGCTTCAGGTGTTAGATTGGGTGTTTTGTTGATGTAGGAGGGCAATGTGATTGCTTATGTATCTCGTCAGTTGAAGCCTCATGAGAGGAATTATCCTACCCATGATTTAGAGTTGTGTGCGGTTGTATTTGTCGTGCCCCATTTTTCTCGCGAAAAGCGGGATTCAACGTGACCACTCTTTTTGGGATTGTTTTGAAGGAGAGTGTGAAGAGTCGCCACCTAACAAATTAAGGTGCATTAGAGCACCGATCTAGGCTAACTACGAACCTATTTTTGTTATTTAGTCTTAGTTCACCAGAGATTCGAGTAAGGGTTCAAATTACCTCGAAAGGAAGGTGTTAGGCACCTTTTGAGGTCCACAAAGATGATTCCCGGCCGAATTTGTATTTTACGTGGGGATTCTACGTGATCAAATAAAGGTCTCTTATTTTAACTTATTTTTTAACTAAGTGATGAAGTAATTAATAAACAAACACATGTTATTTTGTTATTTCTAATTGTTAAGTATCTAAGTGATAAAATTAGTAAAACATATAATAAGACAAGCGAGGAGAAAGAAATGACATAATTTATAACAAAAGGGGTCTGCTTATGTAATAAACTAACTACCCCAAATAGATAAGCATGTAAAGTAAATAAAAGAATAAAAATAATTCATCAAATAAAGAAATGTTTTTTGGACTCGTTAGGATTAGAACCCCAACTTGTTTAATCATCATCCAACCCACTGGCCGAACTCTTAGACAAGTCATATGTCTTACCTTTAATATATGTTGGAGATCATCATTTTCGAACGACTACCCGTCCCACCCCACCTAGGCTGGTTGTTAACTCTAAAAGCGTTCTAAGACAAGGATAAAACTAGCATCTTTAGTAATTCCTATCGTCCAAGAGGCATTGGACTTTGCTATTTTGATTTTGTGGTCTAGACAAAATAAATCTATGTTGCCTAGGACTCAAAACGCATAACAAGTAGGACGTCACGTAGCACATAATTGTCCCAAGTTAGCCTCTTGGGTAATTAAAATTGATAAATGTGATTCACATGCAAAGACAAATAATTATTGTTTGTGTCATTAACCTATAGACATGATATATATGCGTTAAACAATTGTTAGTATGATAAAATGTAACTATTGTTCATGTCAAAAATTATGTTGCCAAATCGTTAAAAGGACATGTCGAAGTGAAGTTAATATGTCAAAGAGTTGTGCTCATGAATTTCATTGCACAAGACGTGTTATAAACTAATGATAGTGTCGGAATATTACATGCCAAAAATTATTTTATTTTAAACTAGAAAGTCCATTAACATGCGGATAATACATCCTTTAATGCTTGAGAGAATTAACATGCAAAATATGCGTAACATGAACATGCTAAACACACACTGACATATTTGAATCTCATGCTAAAAAAATGACTTAGTATGTAGGAAAATATGCTTGTCATACTAACATCCAAATTATCATGCTAAAGTGTTCGAAATTCACTTAAACATACTGAAAATTCAACTAAACATATTGGAATTTCAATTAGACATGCTGAAAATTATATTAAACATGCTGGCAATTCAATTAAACATGCTGAAAATTATATTAAATATGCAGAAAATTTAGTTAAACATGCAGAAAATTAAATTAAACATGCTGAAAATTAATTAAACATGCTTAAATCTAATGTTAACATGCCAAAATTTGGGATTTAGTTTAATATGCTGAAAATACATTAACATGCTTGAGTCTAATTTAATATGCTAGCATGCAAAATACATTGATATGCTTAATGTCAATCTAATTTAGGATGTCGGATTTAGTTAAATCCTAAAATCAATAATTATAAGCGGATTAATTAATAGATCGTAGATTAAGTGTCTAAATGATTCATGTGTTAATAAATCCTAGATTTGTGTGCCTAAATGATTCATGTAACACGTAACACACATAAAATCTAAGTTGTGCCTATCTATACTATTCATAGAGCATGTAAGTCCCCGCCCCCCTTGGCAGTCCCCCAAATTTATTATTACAAAAGAATAATGTTTATACAAAATTATTACAGGCCCAAATTTCAAAAACAAAAGGAAATGCTGAAAACTGCTAAATACTGGTTAGGTGGCAACATGATCCAATCTTTGCTTAATATGGAACCTGCTCAAGCATAACAAAACATACAACCATAGAAAAAAACTGTTTTGAACACTAAACCACGAACAACCCACAAACATGTATTCTTACACTCATTGAGAAAGCAGGATATCAACCATCAATAGGCAACGTAACAAGTAAGCAACAGCCACAAAGATTATAACAGGCTATTAGTTAAGAGCTAAGAAAAGATACGAAAACTAATCGATTAGACGAAGAAATGCGAGAATTAGAGGAAATGAAAATCCAAACACCGATGTTGTAATCAAGTAGTAGATAAAATCAAAAGTCGAACTCCATCTTTCAGAAAGTGAAGAGCCAAATATTTAAAGTATTGAAGAGAGCAAAGTACTGTAAAGTGTAGAGGAGTGGAGAAAGTGTTGATGTCTGTAAATAGTGAAAGAAATGTGTTGTTTTTATAGCCAAAAAAGATGAATAATCACCACAAAAATAAAAGGGAAGGAAAATATTTCACAAATCAATCACGGAGATCATTTTCTTTAAATAAATGATTGAATTAATCATATACTAATCAGACATAGAGTAAAGGGAAAGCAAATATAGAAAAATCAATCAAACAATATTATTTTCCTTAATAAAATAGATGGAATCAATTAAAAGCAAATTTGCCATAAATAAGTACATAGAAAATATAAATAACTAAAAACATGAAGATATGCATCAACGTTTACTGTTTACCATATATAAAATTATATTCAAAAATTAAAGCAGCTAATTATGTAGGACATTTTCTAATCAGATTATTTTAATTGAGTGCAAAAATCAAAGTAATCACATAACATGTTGAGATAAAAGCAATCAGCATATTAAGGTAAATCAAATATCAAAATTTTCAAGAACAACTTAATATGTGGCTGTCAACATTTCAAATTCACGGAATCATGAATCAAAAAATTCACTATACCGATTAATTCATATCAACAACATAAACATAGTGCCTCAATATTGACAGTATTCAAACTTCAATCGAAATTAAGATAAGGGAAATGGTCATCCAAATTTGGAGTTTTTAACATATGTCAACTAAAGAATACAAAAACAAACAAGAAATTAAGAGAATCAAATCAAAAATTGAAATTGAATGTCACTAATTTTAAAAGAAACAGAATGAGAGGAAGATGATAATATTAATTTGGAGTACAAAAAATTAAACGAGGATATGAACCTAGACGGATTCATCATGAATCCTTCATAATTTGCTAGAGACAAGTGGGGTGGCGGCACGAAGGTTCGTTGACTGGAGCAGCGGCGGTTGGAGCGACATCAATTTGCTGGCGGCTTTGGTGACTGTCAGTGACTACGTGAACTGGTGGCGTGGTGGAGTGACTTGGTGTTTGGTTGATCGCCATTGTTGTTGTTGTTGTTGTGGCGGCTGGCGGCAGAGGTTGCTGAAGATGGTTGTGGTCGTCGGATACATGGCGGTGTGGCTCACCAGAGTGGAGGAGGAGGTGATTGGGGCAGCAATGGGATCCGTCTTCTTGTGGCGTAAGGGTTGAGACAGAGAGGAAAGGAAGAACCACGGTAGGGACGGGTTTCATGGCGACGAGAAGGGTCAGCGCTAGTTCACCGGAGGGGAAGAGGAAGGTGGCGGCTGAGTGAGTTTTGGAGAGAAAGAGTGGATTATTACTATATAGAAGAGTGAGTTAGAGGATGACCAAGGGTAAAATTGTCATTTCATAAATACTCTAGAATATTTGTTTCTATTATATAGTCTTAAAAGTTGGTCATAAATTTTAAAATGACAAAATAGCCAAACATCTTTCACAAAATGCCAAGTGTGTCCTAATGATGTGTCATTTAAGTAGGCCCCATATTTTTTCAAGCATAATTTTTCAAAAAATATGTTTTGTATATTAATAATTAATCTATTTTGATGAGATATTATCTAAAGTTCAATTCTTTTTTAGGATTTGAATTTTTCACTTTTATTTTATTAGAATAGAAATATTTAGAAAAAATGTGACTATGTTATTGTAATGCCCCGCAAAATTCTCTTCCAGTCTAAGCCTTAGAGCGTATTTCATAAGCAAAAAATCTGAGTCTAAATATTTCAAAAATATCTTCCCAAGTATGAAATACTTGGAATCGCGTGGGAATCTATTTGAGCATTAATTAAGATCATAGAGGTCCCCTAACTCAAGGACGAGTTGAAATATTTCCTATCGTTCAAGTTTTAGTGACCGTCAAAATTTGGGTCAACTTCAATCGACCATAACTCCTTGTATATATCGAATTAGAGGACTTACTATATATCAAATGAAATCTCTTTGAATTATCTTTCCAACTATACCAATTTTGTCAAAAACTAATATCGTATCAAAGAGTTATGCCCATCTTACTCTAGCATGTCTAGGTGGGAAAGTGGTGACGACAATTGTGATAAGCCATCACCCCATGTTGAGTTTTGATTTATGTTTGTTTACAAGATTCATGAGCCTTAACCTTAGTAGGTGGAATTCATGTGATATTTGTGATGAATCTTCCTTATGTTGCTTTCTATGTGATGTGGTCATGTCAAATGGGTGTTGATATGGTTGAATAAGTGAATCATATTCCCCCTAGGTTTGATAAAGAGCTTAGGTGAGGCATAAGGGCCATTGTAGTATTTTGAAGATGAAACCCCAAATTATGAGTTATTTTATGCATGCCTAGTGTTTGATAAAATGCCCAAGTGAATGAATTATTCCATGATAGTATGAAGTTTCCCCAAGCCATGTGATATCCAAACACATGTCAAGATTGATATAGGTACGAAATAGTTAAGGCAAAACCTTGTTGAATGGAGTACAATCTAGTAGCATATTTCCCCTGCCTTATTATATGATTATATTTTCGAGATGCTTAAAGTGACCCCTTGGCGACTGGGATGGTGAATAAGATGTTTGTGATCGTTAAATGCTTGAGGTGATGTCTTGAATGATAATGATGATGAATGAATGATTATTATGATGCATGAATGATTGTGATGATATATGAACGATCGTAATGATGAATGAATGATTATGCTTTACTTTTATGCTAGCGAGTCCTAGGGGTATTTATACCCGATAATAGAGTTGTTGTCTATATCCCTTGTTAGTTTCTTGATAATTCCAGTTGAGCCACGATTCTCAGAACTCAGTGAACTATAGAACTCTGTATCCTCAGACAAGTGAAGAACTTAAGAAAGCTCTGTAATCTCAGTTATCTTTGTAATCTCTGTATCGCTAGTAATCTAGTCTCAGTCCTGTAATCAGCTCAGATCTAATAGTATTCAAGTGATTCAATTTTAATCTCAGAAGTGATTCAAGTAATATATTCCAGCTCTGTATCATCAGTCAGTTACCATGATTCGATACCTTTTTCGTCAAATACAAAACTAAGTAATCTCAACGTAACTCAGTCAGATCTTTTGAGAAATATGACCAGTATCAGATTTAGTTTAGTTGTGTTCAGTTTAGAGTCCTTCAGTTGGGAGTAGAAGCTAGCACCGAGCGAGGAAAGAGATGGCAGCTCTCTCATTAGAGAGGCCAAGTCGCTAGGAGAAATCCCTGAACTCCAGAACTACGTAGCCAGCACAAGATGCAAGAGTCCCCATCAGTAGAGGTTGTCACCGTCATAGAGGTTTGACTATTATATTGCCTCAGGCTGACTTCCTGCAAGGGTCATCCCATCAGAGAGGCTTGACCAGAGAGGTCTTTACCCGTGGCACGGTATTGACACCCTTCCAGCTGGGGTTACAGGTTGAACCCCACCTATGGTAGGTTGGGGCATGTCGATTAAGTAACAACTTCCCACAGTTTCAGTTTCAGTATCAATCCTCAGAAATCAGGACTATGTGGTACAGTCGTCTATCTCAGTGAGAAACTTAGATAGTTTCATTGATTCATGGACTATCCCGTTAGATAGGCTTGGTATCATATACAGATTCTTATTATAATATCTAGAAATCTCCCATCAAAGAGGCTTGATCTCTTTCTCAGACCATGTTGAGTATTCTTATTATCATATCTAGAGATCTCCCATCAGATAGGCTTGGTCTCCATCTCAGATTCTATTGAGTATTCTTGTTGTCAGATTCGGACATGATCATACTTCTTATCATTGATAATCACTTTCAAAATAATATGTTAGAAAAGTTGATCTCTAATTTTGTCCGTCGAAAGCAGTAAGCTCAGAATTCAGTCCTTGATGTAAGTACATCCAGACTCTCAGTTATGAGTATCAGATGAGTCAGTGATTCAGTATCTCAGTGTCAGTAGTGAGTTCAGTCTGCAATAAAGTGGTATTCAAGTTTTAGTATCTAGAGTTGTGATGATTGTGTTCATGGTCTGTGCATTCATATATGTGTTCTCATCCGACATCTTCATGATTATTCAGTTCAGATATTTGCATGCATAAGCCCTTGCATTAGCCTACCTCATCTACATACTCGGTACATTCCTATACTGACGCATTTACACTATGGTGTTTTATTTGACCCCATAGGTTTAGAGGCACAGGGTCCAGAGTATCCTCAAGAGTTCATTCCCAGCCAGCAACAGTAGCAGTGAGTCCTCTTCTTTCGAGGATGAATCTCAGTTTACTATTATTGCTTCAAACTTTATTTATTTTCAGTTGAGGGAGTTAGTTGGGGACCTTTTCCTTCAAATCTGCAGTTCAGACAGTTTAGAGGCATTTCAGACGGATGTATTAGTATTAAGTTTTTTTGTATTATGAGTATTCATAGATATTTTGAACCTTATGGCTAGTTTCCATATTTATTTTAGATATTATACAGTGTACAGGTACAGATATCAGTAAAGGATTAGCTTATGGTCCTTTGGGGTCATAAGAACCATGTGACATCTCGGGATAGGATCTTGGGGCGTTATAAACTTGGTATCAAATCCTAAGATTCAAGAGTGTCCTAGGGAGTCTGAAAAGCTGCATCTAGTAGAGTCTTGTGCATGGGTGTGTAGCGCGCCACATTTATGTACAAAAGGCTACAAGATGTTCTTAGGAGCAGTTTCCCTTCTTTCAGTGATCATTTCGTACGAGTGGGCATGAGGTCAAGTTGGTTCTCAGTCTAATCCACTTGTTTCTTCCAATTACAAAGTATGCCTCCTCGCGGAGATTTTGTCCATGGGGTGGATTATCAGCCCCCACAGCCAGTAGATCCTGAGAATGAGAGTGTGTCACATACAGAGTTTCGGGTAGCTTTTTAGGTGCTAGCCCAAGCTGTGACTAGCATTCAGGGCAACTGTCAGGCTGTATCCCCACCTCAGTAAGATGGGGACTCAGCTGCAGCCAGAATCAGAAGTTTCATGAAAATAAACCCGCCAAAATTCCTTGGGTTAGTAGTAGGTAAGGACCCGCAGCTTTATCTAGAGGAGGTGAAGAAGATCACCCAGATTATACATGTTTCTGAGAAGAAGAGTGTTGAGTTTGCATCTTATAAGTTGAGGGATGTTGCTCATAATTGGGTAGTGATGTGGTAAAAGAGTAGAGGGGAGAATGCAACTCTTGTGACTTGGCTAGAGTTTCAGAGTACCTTTCTAGATAGGTTTTTCCCGCTAGAGATGAGAGAGGCTAAGGTAGACGAGTTCATGAACCTAAGTCAAGGTTCCATGACCATGAAAGAGTATTGTCTAAAGTTTAACCAATTAGCTAAGTATGCTCCTGACTTGATAGCTGACCCAAGAGCGAGTATGAGTAAGTTTGTGACTGGTGTATCTGGGTTAGTGTTGAAAGTGTGTAGAGCTGCTATGCTTCATAGAGATATGGACCTTTCTAGACTGATGATGCATGCGAAATAGATTGAGGCAGATAAGATAAAGGAGAGAGAGAGTAAGTAAGAGAGCCAAGATAGGTAGTCATGGTTTCTCGCAGTCAGGGTCTCGAGGTGGTAGTAGTTCTTATTACAGTCGAAGATTTTTAGTTCCAGCTCCATCTTCAGCTAGTGTACCCACACCTATGTTCGGGGGTGTCAGATCTGAGGGAGCGCCAAGCTCCAAAGCCCGTAGTAGTGCTAGTGGTTTTCGTACCCATCCACATTATGGAGAGTGTGGCAGGTGCCACCAAGGTGTGTGTAGAGCCGGTAGTGATGTATGCTTTGGGTGTGATGATCTAGGCCATAGAATGCAAGAATGTAGGGTGCTGACTCAAAGGGGTAGACTCCATAAGTTTCTGGCTCGCCTTGATGGGGAAAGATCCCCTGAAATAGACCCGGGTATGTTATGAGACCTTTATCTTTATGACATGAATTAATAGATCCTTTGCTCCCATTTTGATCTTATATCTTAGCATGAGTCATGCATGAGTTTCAGATCTAGATCGGTCAATCATGACCCAGTCTGTAGGTGCCCCACGCACCGCCCTAGTATTTCAGCGAAGTGTTTTTAGAAGGACATAGAGTCCCAAGGAGGAGATACCCCATAGTATTATGATTTTGCATGCCATTAGATTCATCCCGATGCATGTTCAGATTTTCTTTATGAAGTTAGCATCAATCATTATTGCATTGTCAAGTCATGTTTTCGAAAGTCAGCTTAGCCGGACATTCATGCATTAGATATACGCATCTAGTAGAAATGAGTTCAGCTTGTCAGTGTGTGATTAGTCATGCATTCTTGAGATCAGCCCAGTTATGAGTCCATGCATCAGATATGCATGAGTGTTATGAGAATTCAGCTATGAGTAGATTCAGTCGAGTATTACATGCACCAGATATGAATCATGTCCAGTATGAGAACTAGTATGTCAGTTATTCCAGTTGCGTAAGAATGCCTTGAAATGTTTCCATTTCTTAAGTAGGTTCTGTTGATCCGTATTTTCAGTCCATCAAGCGAAATTCGAGGACGAATGTTCCCAAAGGGGAGATAATGTAATGCCCCACAAAATTCTCTTCCATTCTGAGCCTTAGAGCGTATTTGGTAAAGCAAAAAATCCGAGTCTAAATGTTTCAGAAATATCTTCCCAAGTATGAAATACTTTGAATCGTGTGAGAATCTATTTGAGCATGAATTAAGATCATAGAGGCCCCCTAACTCAAGGACGAGTTGAAATCTTTCCTATCGTTCAAGTTTTAGTGACCGTCAAAATTTGGGTCAATTTCAATCGACCATAACTCCTTTTATATATCAAATTAGAGGACCTACTATATATCAAACGAAATCTCTTTGAATTATCTTTCCAAAGATACCAATTTCATCAATAACCGATATCGGATCAAAGAGTTATGCCCATCTTAATCCAGCATGTCTGCCTGGGAAACTGGTGACGACAATTGTGACAGACCGTCACGCCCGTGATGGCCTATCACCAATTTCGCCAGACCTGGGAAGATTTTTGACCTTGGTGACAACATTTTGTGACAAGCTATCACGCCCGTGAAGGCCTAACCAATGTCGTCAACCTTAACCAGAAACTCAAAATTTCACCCTTTTGTGACGACAATTCGTGATGGCCTATCACCAACTTGACAGCTTGTCACGGATGTCGTCAGCTTTTTTTCCAACAATTCAAAGACATTTTTGCAAGGGTATTTTGGTCATTTCTCACCTTTTGGAGGTCTCTATAAATATGAGCATCCACCTCTAAACCTTAATTTCTCCATCTTCTCTCTCAATTCTCTTAAGAAGATATAACTAGGGTTTCATTCAAGAACCCTAATCTTCCAAAAATTCATCCATAATTCTTCAAGATTTCTTCAAGAATCAAGTTCCTCATAGTGTGGGCTTCGAGAACTATTTATTATAAGTGCGGATAGAGTCTCAAGCATTAGAATTCATTCAATTTCAAAGATTAAGGAATGTAGATGTTGATTCTTGGGTCCCTTTCATCCAAGAAGCTCAAGAACCCTTTTCAAAACTCAAAGATTTTTATATTTATGAGTTGTTAATGATTTGTATGAGTTGAAATTGATGTTCAATGTGTTGTTGAGTTTTGATTCATGTTTGTTTACAAGATTCATGAGCCTTAACCCTAGTAGGTGGAATCCATGTGATATTTTTGATGAATCTTCCTTATGTTGCTTTCTATGTGATGTGTTCATGTCAAATGGGTGTAGAAATAGTTGAATAAGCGAAGCATATTCCCCATAAGTTTTATAAAGAGCTTAGGTGAAGCATAAGGGCCATTGTAGCATGTTGAAGATGAAACCCCAAATTGGGATAAAGAAATTGTTGTGTATATGAACTGAAAATTTCAGGGTAAACAATATACAAAACACTTTGCTATGTATAAATTTACATATACGTAGAAAATACTTTCATCATTAATTAGCAAAAATACAAACTGAATGTATATATATGTCTACATATACATAGAATTTATGAATAAATATACATATATATTATAAGGAAGGTTAACTACTAATTTTTTGTCGGAATTAACGTATGCTAATGAGCACATGATAACATATGTGAATGAATAACAAATTCATATAGAGTAGACATTAGCAACCACAAATTTAACCACAAATCATACATACATAACTAAATATTATAATATACGTAAGTTTTACAGGCAATTGTTTTGTGTGCTCAATTGTACGTTAACTTTCGATAATGAACATGTATTTTCATAACAACATTTTGTAGTTGGACAAATACATAACAGATATGTATATAAATACATATTAACACCATTTAAATAGTAAAGTATGTAGACGGTACTATACTTTGGTTATACATTGAATACACTTATTAACGCAACAGTATGACCTAAATTCTTTAACATATTTTGACTTCAAGATGACAATAGTGTGAGGACAAGGAATCTCGTCTTTTTAAAACCTCCCACAGATGCACGATCCACTTCCGAGGTCGACAATGTATCTTCTTCCAGAATCATAAACTGAATAGATATAGGTTGAAGAAGCCTTGACCTGAATAAAAATAGATTCAGTTTTTTTTGTAACTAGATGCTTTCGACATCCATTTGTAATCTTCATTGTAACATCGAAGGACATAGCTGAAATAGACAATCATAATATGATTAATAGTAATAACAATTAATAATTTTTTTATTTTGGATGTTACAAATCGATTATACAGGGGAAAAATTTATATACAACATAAGATATAAAATATACATTACAACTCAATAAAGTATAAATGTTACAACCTGTTAATCAATTGTGAATGCAAACAATGCAATACCAAAATGTTATTCTATGCATATACAAAACATAGTGCATGTATATGTGAATAATAGACGACATTGCAATGTATATAATATATACTTATTTTCCTGCAATTTACAAATTTAGGACATCAATTAATTTAATTAAAAAATACAAACAATTTCATGTGATCAACATGAAAACAATCTCCGCAAAATGAAATTTAACGTCATTCTAATATTCACACAAATTTAAGTAAACAAATTTCGTAACAGAACTAAAAATAATACCATTTTTTGCCTGAAAAATTTGTTTCCATTAAAAACAATACCTCTTTTTTGTTTGCAAAAATTGACGAAATCAACCTAAAAAAAGTCATCGATCCCGGGACAACAATACCTAAAAGAATAGCAAGAAAATAATACATCTTTCTGTTTCGATTCTCCATTGACTAGAGTACCTCAAAGAATAGAAATATTCATGATCTTGAATTTCAATTAGCTTTTTTCTTCAAAACGATCGACAAATAGGTGCTTATTTGTTTTATTTTGTGCTTTTTCATCTGATTTATTTTTAATGTATTTGTATAATTCAAAATTTGAATTTCAATAGTTGTTACATAATTTAAGGGATGCAGTAATCCGCTTAATTAATTGGCTGTAAAAATTACGTCCTTAAAAGAAGGTAATCAATTATTTCCATTTTTAACGGCAGGAACAAATTCACATATACATAGGCTGCTATGTATATGTCGGCTATCTTATGTATATTAATCGGGAGAGAGAGTAAAGTAATTAAAAAAATGGGAGAGAGTGTATTGCTTCTAAAAGGGTTGGTATTTATCTTATTTATACTTTTTAAAAAGGATACACAATGTCTTTTTCTCTATATTTAAAATTGTAATATTGGGCCCATAAACGGGCCCTTCATTAGCTAGTAGAGAGAGAAAGAGGAGCTCTCCTTGTGCGGCTGTTTTTGGGTGAGAAAATGGGAATTAGGATTTTATTGGTATAAATGGAAAGAGTAGAGTGGATTGATCTCAGCCGTTGGATCGATCTTGATCCATGAATGAGATTAAAAGAATAAGAAAAAGAATTGAGACCTTTTAAATTGAATTAAATGTGGCTAGAATTGTAATAAATTGTGTAAAATTAAGCCAAAATTGTTATAAATATGACAAAAAAGGATAGAATTTAAATAAATTAGAAAAATAAATTTAAATTAGGCTATTAATTAAATAAGACATCAAAAAATAAAGTAAGCATGTAAAAATTAGTGTTACGTAAAATTAAAATTGTTGATAATAATAATAATAATAATAATAATAATAATAATAATGGACAATGCATTTGTAAATTGTGAGTGTGCACATTTATGAAAAGAATTAAAAAAATATTACTAAAATTACGTAGAGAAATATTATATTTAAATTAATGAATTGTAAAAGTAATACTGCAAAATAATTCGTATATTTCAAAATCATGGATGTGACACATCAAAAATCTGTTTGACATAAGAAAATTTGTAAAAAAATGTTAACACTTAGAAATAAAAATTTTGCTAAAATAGCAGCCTAAAAAAAGTATCGGGCAGTCAAAATTGTGTGTCAACAGTGTTTACTTTAAAGTTATGGAGGCACTACTTGTATGCAGGGGCGGCTCAAGCAAATCTGTGGCCTAAGGCCAAAATCAAATGGAGGCCTTATGTTTTCAAGAAAAACTAATTATTTTTATGAATTCTTCTTTTAAATTATATAATAGATTTTTTCTTATAATTATTTTTTAATTAATATTATAGTCAATGCATTAATTTCTTGAGACATAGTACTCTCGACTAGATATATCAAGTTCATTCTAAATTCATTTATATAAGAAGTTTATTTTATCTACCAATAGTATTTATTAATTTATTTAAAAATCTGTAATCTGTTATTATTATTTAAAAAAATGAGGCCCCTCAAATTTGGGGCCCTAAGACGGCCGCCTTTTTTTCTAAAGGGTAGAGCCGCCCCTGCTTGTACAGAATCCATTATGAGATCTTCTCCGATCATCTCAACCTTCGGTACTTCTTCCTCTATTGAGATCTTAGTATGGGGCAGCGTCATTGGCTTGAGCTGCTTAAGGATTATGACTTGACTATTCTCTATCATCCGGTCAAGGCTAATATGGTTGAGGGATGCCTTAAGCTGGATGTCTACTAACATGGGTAGCTTGGCGCATCTTTTGACCCAAGAGAGGCCTTTAGCCCTAGAGGTTCATTCTTTAGCTAACCAGATAGTTAGGCTTGATATTTCGACACCTGAGCACCTTTTGGCATTTGTAGAGGATAAATCTTCTTTGATGGAGCAGATTTGAGCTCACCAGTTTGATGATGTAAGATTGAGGTTGATTCGAGATATGGTGTTGAGTGGCGAGGCTAAGGAAGCCTCACTTTATTCAAATAGAGTTTTGAGGATTGGCGGTCGAATTTGTGTGCCAGGAGTGGGTGATTGGATTAGGTTAATCTTGGAGGAGGCCCATTGTTCCAGATATTTTATCCATCTACGTGTGACTAATATGTATCGTGATTTGAGAACACACTACTGGTGGGATGGTATGAGGAGAGATGTAGTGGATTTTATGGCGCGTTGCCTATGTTATCAGTAGGAGAAGGTCGAGTATATGAGACCTGGTGGTTTGCTTCAGAGGTTACCCATTCCTGAGTAGAAATGGGAACGGATCACTATGGACTTTGTTCCTTGGTTCTGACAGTGTATAGGTCATCATGGATTAATTGACTAAGTCAGCTCATTTTATTCCTGTTAAGGTCTCATTCAGAGCTGAGAGGTTATCCCGTATCTATATCCGTGAGATTATGAGACTTCATGGTGTGCCAGTGTCCATTATTTCAGATCGAGATTCTGGGTTCACATCTCACTTTTGG
This sequence comes from Capsicum annuum, assembly GCF_002878395.1. Classification (NCBI taxonomy): domain Eukaryota; kingdom Viridiplantae; phylum Streptophyta; class Magnoliopsida; order Solanales; family Solanaceae; genus Capsicum; species Capsicum annuum. The sequence continues at coordinate 25,120,999 of NC_061121.1, read as the reverse complement.
AAGACTTTTTAGGATAAGTTGGATACTTGGGTTGATCTCAGTACAGCGTTTTAACCCAGAATGACGGTCAGTCAGATCGGACTATTCAGGTTTTGAAGGATATGCTCCTCTCTTGTGTGATGGATTTTAGTTGCTAGTGGGAGAAGTATTTGGCTTTACCAGAGTGTGCATATAATAATAGCTACCATTCCAGAATTGAAATAGCTCTTTTTGAGGCGTTGTATGGTACGCGTTGTCTCTCGCCAGTCGGTTGGTTGATGTTTCATAGGTGAGACCTCGTGGTACAAACTTTCTTCATGAGTCTTTGGATAGATTCTGGATTATTCAGGATAGACTTAGAGCGGATCAAAGTAGACAGAAGTGTTATGCAGGCCGTAGACTTTGTGCCTTGAGATTTAGTATTGGTGATCATGTTTTCCTTTGAGTTTCACCCATGAAGGGTGTAATGAGGTTTGGGAACAAGGGAAAGCTTAGCCCCAGTCTATTTGAGTTTCTTCAGACTGTTGATGATGTGGCCTATGAGTTAGCGTTGCCTACACATTTAGTAGCTGTCCATCTAATTTTTTATGTTTTTATACTTCGCCATTACATTTCGGACGAGTCTTATGTTATTCGTTGGGAGTCAGTTAAGTTAGATGAGCAGTTACCTTTTGTTGAGAAGTCGATCTCCATATTGGCTAGGAATGTTACGCGGTTGCGCTCTAGAGTCATCTCTATGGTTAAGGTTAAGTGACGACATCGACCTGTAGATAAGGCTACTTGGGAGGTCAAGTCTAATATGCGTAGTTCTTATCCCCAGCTCTTCATTGATTTAGGTATTTCCTTTGCCTTTAGTTCGAGGAAGAACTAGATTTTTTGTGGTGGATGATGTAACGATTAACTTTTTGATGAAATATGTGAAATATGCATTTTTGTGTGATTTGGCTATTTTAACCCTCCTTGTAGTTGCATTATTGTATTTCTGGGGTATGGATGTGATTGACATATTTTTGATGCATTTTGGTACCATTTATGCGGTATTCGAAAGCCTTATTTTGTACTTATATGAATATTCTTTTATTCATGTGATGGATGGCTGAACGGACTACACCAACAGCTCCGGAATATCAATTTTAGGATAGGTAGACCTTTGGTTCGGGTCCCGATGCATCCGAGCTCATTTCAACCTGTTGGTCAGAAAGTTGAAAAAATTAGAAATATGAGTGTGGAATCTACATTTGGTCGAAAC
>NC_061121.1:25081548-25116771 GCF_002878395.1 Capsicum annuum | reverse complement strand
AGCAAACATATACATGAACATTAAGTACAAGTAGAGTCAAATAGAACAAACGGATAGATAACAAGTATAAGATGGATATACAATTACAACATAGGCACAATAAGGTAAGTACAACGAAAATGATAATGATGATGACGATGATGATGTAATGCACAAGGTTTTCGCACAACCTCCGTATACACTTATGGACCTAAATCTTTTCGTTAGGACCCATGGGGGGTTCACCAACTCGTATACAATCTATATCCATATCTCCTCCCCAGCATATCTCTCGGGGAAGGTTTTTTTTAAAATGGTCACATTTTCTGTCAAAAAAGGCCAATGTTTCAAGTATTTCCACAATGGTACCAGTGTTTCATGAATGAGTATAATATGAGGATAAAATTCTCACATACAACCAAAATGAGTGTTTCCATATCCAACCAATATACCAATCAAGTGAGTCAAATATCCACTAAATTTTCCAACCATCTAGGAAATTCAACACGATTCACATGCCAATAGAGTATGAATACATCATAATATATAATTTATACCACGTTAGGCTTTATCATTAGCAACATATAATCAATTTCACATATACATGGCCAACAATATCATATAAGACCCCATACGGTCACACATGGCAAATAATGCTCCAAAACCACCAAATAAATCAACATATAGGCCCCCACATGGGCACAACACAATAGACTTAGCGATTTTCATGATTAGTTCCCACACCCTTCACATGATTTTATATCAACATTAACTACCCAGCCCAATCTGAAAGAAATTAAGCCATAACCTACCTCGAATGTCGAAAACCGGATTGCTAACCTTTAATCCAAAGTCTCACTCTCTACAAATGGACCCAGAATCAACTAAACCATAAAGATATAGAATTTATTCATCAAAATAAAGCCAATGATATCTGTATTGTCTATTATCAAGTCGGGCCAAAACGGAACCTCGAAATGTGTTCTCAAAAAATAGGAAAAATCATAATTTTATTTCAAAAAAATATTTTTCATAATATTTTTAGGAGTCTACAACATAAAATTCAAGTGAAAGCGAGTTAAAACGAGGTTCAAATCAAAGAAAAATTAATTTCAAACTTTACTGGATAAAATTCCCGAAATCTATTTTAAAAATCAAAAATTTAAGTTGGTTTGAAGATGAAATTCATAGAAAAGTAATAACAATAAGATTAGAAACTTAACCAAGTGAAAATGGGTTGAAATCGGGGTTTAAATCGAAGAAATATAATTTTGGACCTTCCGGGTCAAAATCCCCAATTTTCACTTTAATCCATGTTAAGACAAGAAATAAATGATAAAATTGGAGTAAAGTAATTGAAATAGGTGTTTAGAAGCTAACCCAAGCTTAGAAATGAAAGAAATTACTCAAAAGTGTGAAACTCTAAGCTCCAAGTCTCAAAAATTGGAGGGGTTGGGGGGATGGCAAAACATGGGTATATATAGGGTTCAAGTATCCGTGGACCCCTCGGGATTCATTAAAAATCCTGTGAACGCAAACAAAATATGCTACTTTATTAAATTCAACGCTCTAGAATCAATGACCATATAAGATTTTTGAAAAAATATCATTTTCACAAAGTTAACCCCCGAAATTTAAAATCACAACTTTCTGAATCGAGAATCAAAATGAGATTTAAAAGCCGTAAAATCACATAACCCATGTTACTACCCTAAAATCGACGTTTTGAATCTGCTGGCATAATCTATTTTGCCATCCAAATGCACAAATTAAAGGATGATGACTGAAATCAACTACAAGGCTTCTAAGCCACCAAAAATCACAATATCACATAAATCACACCAAAATAAATCAGGAACTCTGTCAATCAGGCCCACACTCCAAAAATACCACAACGCAACCACGAAGAGGGGTAAATTAGTCAATTTACATAGAAACACATATTTCACTTAATTTATCAAAAATTCAAGTCATTACATCATCCACCACTAAAAATCTAATTCGCCCTCGAACAAAAGGCAAGAGAAATACCTGAAACTGTAAAAAATTGGGGATAAGAACTACGAATATTAGACTCGACCTCCCAAGTAGCCTCATCTATAGGTCTATGTCTCCATTGAACCTTAACCACCGGAATAACTCTAGAATGCAACCATCTAGCATCCCTAGCCAAGATGAAGACCGATTCCTCAACAAAAGACAATCTCTCATCTAACTTAATCGACTCTCAATGAGTGACATGAGACTTATCAAGAATATCACAGCGAAGTATGGAAACATGAAAAAATAGATGAACAGTTGCAAAATTTGGGGGCAAAGCCAACTCATAAGCCACTTCACCAACAGTCCGAAGAATCTCAAATAGTCCAATATACCTAGGGCTAAGTTTTTCCTTCCTCCCAAACCTCATCACACCCTTCATGGGTAAGAATCAAAGGAAAACACAATCACCAACACCAAATTTCAAGGCACGAAGTCTACAATCTTCATAGCACTTCTTTCTACTTTGAGTTGCTCGAAGTCTATCCTGAATGATCTGAACCATATCCAAAGACTCACGAAGCAAGTCCGTACCTCGAGTTCTAATCTCAGAAACCTCAAACCAACCAACTGGAGAGCGACAACTCAAACATACAAAGCTTCAAAATAAGTCATATCAATACTGGAATGGTAGTTATTATTATAAGTAAACTCGACCAAGTCTAGATGATACTTCTACTGACCACCAAAGTCTATCACACAAACGTGGAGCATATCCACCAAAACCTGAGTAGTCCGCTCCGACTAACCATCGATCTGAGGGTGAAATATTGTACTAAAAATAACCCGAGTACCCAACTCCTCCTAAAAAGTCATCTAAAAGTGAGATATGAATATTAAACCTCGATCTGAGATGATAGACACTGGCACATCATAAAGACACACAATCCCAGAAATATATACGAGCCAATCTGTCGACACTAAAAAAGATCTAAACCGAAATGAAATGAGCAAACTTGTTCAATCAATCCACGATGACCCAAACACTATTAAAACCACGAGAAGTACGAGGCAATCTAGTCACGAAATCCGTAGTAATCTACTTTTGCTTCCACTCAGGAATGATTAAACTCTAAAGAAATTGCACGGTCTCACATGCTCGGCCTTCACCTGTTGTAATGTTGCCTCTAGTCACGATACATATTAGACACCTTCGATTGGATAGAATACCTGGAACAATGGGCCTCCTCTAAAATCAATCTAATCCAATCACCCACTCTCAGTACACAAACTTGGCCTCCAATCCTCAAGACACCATCTGAATCAAGTGAGGCTTTCTTAGCCTCACCTCTCAACACCTTATCCTTAATCAATCTCAATCTAACATTATCAAACTGATGAGATCGAATCTATTTCATCAAACAAGACCTAGCCTCCACAAATGCCAAAATATGCCTAGATGTTGAAATGTCAAACCTAACCATCTAGTTACCTAATGTCTAAACTTTTAAGTCCAAAGGTCTCTCCTGGGCCAAAAGATACTCCAAGCTACCCATGCTAGTTGACTTCCGCTCAAGGCATCCGCAATTACATTAGCCTTACCCAATGATAGAGGATAGTCAAGTCATAATACTTAAGCAACTCAAGCCAACATCGCTTCCTCATATTCAGATCTCACTGGGTGGAGAAATACTGAAAGCTATGATGATCTAAGAAAATCTCACAACGGACTCCATACAAGTAGTATCTCCACAACTTCAAGGCAAATACAACCACACACAACTCCAAATCATGGGTAGGGTAATTCCTCTTATAGATCTTCAACTGACGAGAAGTATACGCAATCACCTTACCCTCATACATCAACACAGAACCTAACCCAATACCTAAAGCATCACAAAATATGGTAAATCGCACACCCTTGATGGGCAAGTGAAGATAGGATTTAAAGTCAACAAATCTTTGAGCTTTAAAAAGCTCACCTCACAGGCATCGAGCCACTGAAAAGAAACTTTCTTCTGAGTCAACTTGGTCAATGGAGTTGTGATAGATGAGAAACCCCCAACAAAACACTGATAGTAACCTACCAAGCCAACAAAGCTCCGAATCATGGTAGGCGAAGTAGGCTTAGCCCGATCATGAACCACTACAATCTTGGTTGGATAAACTATAATACAATCCTTAGTCACCACATGACCCAAAAAAGAGATAGACTCCAACCAAGGCTCACACTTGGGGAACTTTGCGTACAACTTTTTATCCCTCAATCTCTGAAGCAGAATCTTCAAATGATCTTCATGATCAGCCTCACTCATGGAATAAACCAAGATATCATCTATAAATACAATTACAAAGGAGTTGAAATACGATCAAAGTACCGTTCATCAACTCCATGAATGCGGGGAAATGGTCTACCCAAATAACATGACCAAGAACTCATAATGACCATATCGAGTCCGAAAAGCTGTCTTCGGAATATCTAAAGCTCTAGTCCTCAATTGGTGATACAAGATCTCAAATCAATCATCGAAAACACTAAAGCACCCTGAAGTTAGTCAAAAAAATCATCAATGCGAGGAAAAAGATACTTATTCTTAACCGTCACCTTGTTAAACTGCCAATAATCAAAACACATACATAGATCCATTTTTTCTTCACAAACCAAATAGACGTACCCCAAGGTGATACACTAAGTCATATAAATACCTTATCCAATAACTTCTGTGACTAATCCTTCAATTTTTTCAACTCTGTTGAAGCCATCCTATAAGAAGGACTAGAGATGGGCTTGGTGTCTAGCTCAACATCAATGGAAAAATCAATATCATGATCCAGAGGAATACCAGGCAAATCCATAGGAAACACATCCATAAACTCATGGACAATATGAACAGAATCAAAAGAAGAGTAGACAACACTAGTATCACGAATAAGAGCCAAATAGGACAAACATCCCCTCTCAACCAAGCAACGAGCCTGAACATAGGATATAACCCTCTTAGGATCCGAATGAAGCGCACCCTTCCAAGCTATACTTAGCACACCCTATGGAGATAAAGTCATGGTCTTAGCATAATAATTTAGGAGTAATACCCTAAGACTACCCCCTGGATGTCACACGGTACCTAGACCCACAAGTTATCCTAAGCTAACACATGATACTAGCATAACTTGTGAGCAACTGAATAAGATACATAAATCTGAAAGAAATAAGTGAAAGAGATGTCTTTATTGAATATGTTCAATACAAAACTATTTAAAACTTTTACACTTTGGTGATACAAAATAAAATCAAAAGTAAATACATCAGCTCTGAATGACCGTCTATGAAGCCTCTACTAATACTGACTATAGGTAGTCGGGACGTGACTCCCAACTATCCTTAATCAATACATAAGAATAGTAAAAATAAGGTACAGAAACTATAACTGACATGATTCCTCAAATCAAAAGAACTCATCACCTGCTGGTTGAAGCTACGAACTATCTAATTATGATGTGTGGATTACAATTGGTACCTACATTATGAAGGAATGTAGCCACAAATGCATATATTTAGTCAATACCTTGGAATGTAATAAGTATATGGGGGTGAATGCATAAGTAAAACAAAAATTAAATATACTTTCAAATCATGCATGCTAAGTGTAAAAGGGCTCACCTTGGACATCAATAAAACTGAAAACTGAAGTATCATAAAACATAAATTATAAATCATACTGTAAAGCTTAGAGAGTCATCAGACTTAGTTTCTAAAATCTTTACTTTTATTCTTTCTTGTGGGAGATTCTTCTAACCGACATAAACTATATGAGTTACCATGGAGTCCAATGTCTTACCCACGTTGGGGAGGGTTGTTCTACCCTTTCCATCGAAATAGAATCTTAACTTAAGTGATCACTATACATCATCCATATTGGGAAAAATCTTAACTACGGTGGCTCATAGTTTTCAAGAATTTAGGATACGCTCATACGCATTCCCTTCTCGGTGCTAAATACTACTCCCAGAATACATATATGCTTATACTTAAGAAATTAACCTTAAAATAGCACCTTAAATCATAATCAATATGAACAATTGTGGATTTTGTGTCTTATATTTAGATCAAAAGATCAAGCTTTTCTTTACATCATATTATGAATATAACAATGGAACTTAACAGCATAAACTTCTTGTAAACTCGATATTTGTACTTAGGACTTGGAATTCATGCTTTGTTTCATAGAAATTTATTGCAAAATATTATGGTCAATAATCACCTTGAAATCTTTCAACAATATCCTAGTCAGAATAATGAATTTCAAATCACAAAATAGATTTTACAAATCAAAACATGAGTATATGTAGACCTTGATATACTTAAACCTTTCTATCACATGGTAATGTCATACTTCAAGAATATAGTTATTTGGGTATGAACCCTAATTCAAAATAAGTAAATCAAATATTAAAATCACATTTTTTTTTGGCACAAGGATGAAAGAATAACATTGTTCATAAACCCCACAAACCTGGAATTACTTGCTTGTGAAGAGAACTTGAACTTTGAGACGTAAAAGATGACTTGGTGAGAGAAACCTTAATCTTGATAATCTTGAATATGGGAGGAGGAAAGTGTTGTTAATTGACTAAAAGTAGAGGAAAATAACACTCTTTTTTAGGTTATAAGTCGTGGGTTGGGAGTTAATAGAAGGGAAAAGACCAAAAAGAACTTTAACTGAACACTATAGAAATTGGTCACCAGTCTACACGAGTCAACCATATGACTCGTATGGTGAAGGTATGAGTTAGCCTCGTGACTCGTAATCTTGTCAGGATCAAAGATGGTATTCACTAGCCAACATAAAGTCTAAACCTATGACTAGTAACATCACCATACGACTTGTAGTCCCTCACTCATAACTTGGACAGAAACTTAGAGAACTAGGCTACTGACCTTACGACTCGTCTTTATATGAATCTTATAGTGATCTTATGACTCTAAGGGTTGAGTCGTACCTAAAACATATTGTCAACCATTTCCATTGTCTTGGTTATAACTACATCATATGACTCATGAGGAGTACTCACGACATAAGGAATGAGTCGTAGGTTCCACAGTGACCTTGAAAGAACAGGGTATTACATTAGGAAAACATGGTAAAGCGCCAACCAAACCATACCTAAAAACATTAAAATTAAACATATCTAAGACAAGCAAATCTACCCAAGTCTCACGCCTAGCAAAATTCATAACACAAGATCGGTACAACTGATCCACCACTAAAGAATATCCTACAGGGGTAGATACACAAATAGGACTGGTAAGAGACTCACTAACAGAATTAAAGCCCGAAGAAAAATATGCAGACACATAGGAGAAAGTTGATCCCAGATCAAATAACATAGATGCGAACATGAAATAAATAGGGACTATACCTGTGATAACAGCATCGGAAGCCTTTTCCTCTAGTTTAGTGGGTATAGTATAGCACTGTCTATGACCATCAACTGCCTGAGTAGCCCCACATCGTAAGCTCTAGTAGAACCTCCACCTCTCACAGCTGAAATAGGATTATCTTTGAACACAAAATCGGGATAGTCCTTGGCCAAATGGCCAATCTCATCACACATATAGCAAGCTCTACGAACCGAATCAATAAGAGAAAGTATAATTAGACCGAAATGACCACCCTAAACTGTTGTACCAGAAGACCTACTACCTGAGCTCTGTAAAGCTACCTACACTGGTCTACCATGATATCTATGAAAACCTCTGAAATCCTTACGTCGAGAAGTATGACCTCTGAACTCATCAAAATGGTGCACCTTCTTGGTGCCTCCCTGAGATGCTCAAAGAATACCCCCTATCATCTTAGCATAATATACTATACTCTAAAAAGAGGCTCCAAATACAACTATCTGAGATGTATCTAACTGAAGAGAGATATCCAACCCCTTTATAATCTTCTGAATCTTCTCATACTCGGTGGAAATATTACCATAGAAATATCTATACAATGAATGAAAGCGTGCCTCATACTCTGCAAGAGTCATGGAGCCTTACTTCAGGTAATCAAACTCATCTCTCATCCAATCCCTCAAAACATAAGGCACAAACCTCTCTAAAAAGGCCTCAACAAACTGATCCCAATATATCTCAGAAGAATAAAAAAGTCTGCAACCAACAAATCACCTCTACCAATCTCTAGTGACATCCCTCAACTGATAAGTAGTATACGCAACACCATGCAACTCAAGTGAACCCAAGTTATGCAAATTATCACGACAATCAATCAAGAACTTAAATGCATCCTCGCCCATGGCACCATTAAATCTATGAAGACCCAAATGAGTGAATCTCTCAAACCTCTTCTGATCCTCAAAAGACATAACTATACTTGCAACAAGAGAAGGCATGGTGAATCTGGTAGGATGAGCTCCCACGTGGGAAGGTAATATATACGAAGGTTGAAATTTTGATCACCGAATACCAAACTCAGATGTAGGTGCTGAAGAAGGAATAACACTCAAAATCTGTAGAGTACCGAAAGTAAAAGTAGGTACTACCGAAGGACCATACATGGGGCTAGAGAAATACTATAAGCAGATTCTAGCACAAATAAAGGTTCAATACTCAGAGTTAGAAAAACACCAGATGCACTTAAATGAGAACCCTCCGAATGGGTAAATAAGAGAATCAACAACCCCTCCAAGACTGGGTAGAAAAACTCAGTGGAACCTAAGTAGGACCCACATCACCAACACACTCAAAACAGGATCAAGGGAGAGTCATCTAGCACTACTCTTGATGGAGAAGATCCACGCGCCTGACCACTACCTCGAGCCTGTTCATAACTCATAACTCGCCCTCTAGACTAGGCTCTCTCCTCAGGGGAAGGCTCCATATCTCTAACCTCATGAGATCTAGTTATCACCATCAACGCCAAAAAGAGTGAAATATGACTTAGAACACAAGGTATAAAGAAAATTCACATGATAAGGAACAAAATGAGAGAAATTTCCTAAAGACATCTAATAGCCTCTCGAATATAGATACGAACGTCTACGTACCGATCCGCGAGACCCTATTAGATATCTCGTGCTAACACTGTTGAGACCATTTAACCTGACTGCTCTGACACCAATTTATCCCGATCCAAAAATCAAGAGTCATGATGGCACTTGTCACGGCAAGCCTTGACAAGTAAGCCTATCACCCAAAATGATATGAAAAGGAAAATAACACCAATAACCAAAGTTGGGTACCTTGAACAAAGTTGAACAACAATAACATAATATAAGCGAAAAATGTAAGACCAAAGATATCATGCCAAACTCCCAAAACCTGGTGTCACGGGGTAAGAACATAACTAGTACAACTCAATGTCCAAATACAAATAATATTTAAAATAGGAAAAACTTTATCTCTGAATACTAATAAAGATATAGTCTAATAAGAAGAGATAGTAGTAGATTCTGAACGCATGAAATCAACCGCTACATCGTAATACATCAAATATCACCTAAATCAACCAATGTGGGGTGCATCCAAACCAAAATCTGCACTGAAAATGTACAGTAAGGATAAGTATGGTCCACTTGTACTCAGTAGGTATCATAATATGACTAAGAAAAGTAGATAATAAAACATACAAGATACACTATGCAATCAAAAAATATCCCACAATGGTAGCCCACACCGTTTTCACTAATAGTTCTATAATACTCACATATATTACAGCAAAATACAAGAAAGAAATAGAAGTATACACTTATATTATATCCAAATAAATAAAAGAAGAGCAAACATACAAATGGACATAAAGTACAAGTAGAGGCAGATAGAACAAATGGATAGATGATAGTCAAAGATGTCACACCCCTTTTACTCTCGGAGGAATCGAGGTCGAACGGTTTTTTCAATTAAAGTGACGGTTTTGAATAGGGATTATATTAATTATAGAGTCCCCACTTGGAATTGAGTTTTGGTGTTCCAAGTCACCTTTTAGAATCCCTAATCAAAAGAAAATGATTCTTTATTATGGTCTACAAAAATAGAAGACCGGATAAGAAATTTTGTTGGCTGAGGAGAAGGTGTGAGGCACCCCTCGAGTCCCGTAGTTCTTGTACGGTCGCTTTTATTGACTTATACTTAACTAAAACTATTTCAATAAATTGTGTTAAGACCTAAATTCGCTCATTTTATTATACTAAAACTCGTCTATTATTTCACATTAAATAAATTGGTGAAATTTTTTTAAAAATTTATCAAGTTAATTTTAGAAAAATATTTACCAAGGTGAATTTTTACATCCTTGTATTTTTAAATGTCTCAAAAAAGATGTGTACACCGCATTCTTAATCAAGACAAACAAATCTTAAACATGTTTAAAAATTACCTAATATTAAGGGTGTGTCTACTCAAAATTCTATTTAACATTAATAGTGATCTAAAGTAATTTTACTTTTCATTTAAAAAAATAAGAATAATAATAATAATAATAAAAATAAAAATAATAGAACTTTATTAATATAACTAATAAAATAATATAATAGTAATATATATAAAAAAATACAAAGTGATTCATATTACAAATTTTGATCCACTAAGTTTAAAAATAAAATATACACATACAGCTTTTAAATACACGCTTAATACAACTATCTAGACTCCATTTCTTTCTCTCTCTCTTTCTCAAAATCACTACTACTAATCAATCCACAAAATGGCATTCTCTCTTTCTTTTTCAGTAACGATAATACTATTGTGCTCGTAATGGTGATTTGGGGTTTTCTCGGAAGTTGTTATTTGTCACCGGCGAAATAAAATGGGTGACAGCACCGAATATGGGCAGAGTGGCGCAGCAGTTTTGGGGTGGTTTACCGGCGATGGGATGGGGAGAGAGGGGTCAACGGCGATGCGAGAAAGGGGAGAGAAGATCGGCAGCGACACAGAAAAGGGGAGAGGGGAAGCTTCCGATTAGATCCAGAACTGAAGAGGTGAGATACACCGGATTTGGTGGGTTTCAGCAAAACGAAAGGAATAAAGAAGGGTATTTCGGCGCGGGGAAGAAGCATGCGGTGACGGTGGACTCGCTAGCCGTTTGGTCGCCATTTTTAAAGGCTTCCGAGAGAGTTTTGGTGGTTGTTTGGCCAAATTTTAGAAGGGTTTCCGGCGAGGAAAAAGGAAGTCCGTGCACGATTGATGGTTGGTTTCTAGCGATAAGTCGTCGGAAAAATTAATTTTCTGAATTGCTTTTCTCCTTTATTTTTAATTTTTTTATTGATTTTTTGTCGTTTATTATACTGTGTGCAATATGTACAGTAAACAAATTGATAAATTACATGTAAGTATACAGAGTGTAAAAGTCAGATTCTGTGAATACATGTGTGTGTTGTGAATATATCCGTTAAAACATGTCCAAGTCCGTTATACTTGGTTTCAAATATTTATATAATCAGATATATAGTATAACTTATAATCATATTAATATCAATAATCAAACTTTTGCATATCAGATGATACATGAAGTCATTGAACAATAATTTATAAAATAACAATACAAAAACAGATAAAAACTTATTTGATGAATTCAAACGATTGTAAGTACAGAATATTGCCATCGAAAACTCAACGAAAAATTGATTTCCACTTCAACTTTTTTCTTTTTTTTGGACTAAGGATTTGCTCTCTGTTAATTTTCTCTCTATTTTTTTTATCTGATACTCTGATGGTGAATGTCAAAAGTACGTACTCTGCAGGTCAAGAGTCCTATTAATAGGGAATTATTGGGGGGGGGGGGGGGGTGAGATAGGGGGGGTAACAGTTACTTAGGATAGGAATGCGTTTTTAAATTTTGAAATAAATTATTACTACTATTTATTTATTTATTTATTTTAAAGACAATAATAAAAATAATAATAATTATAATAGTAACATTTAATTAATTTTATGTTTAATAAAAATATAATAAAATTTACAAATAGTTAAAATGAATAAAATAATACAAAAATTATTAATTTATTAAAATTTAGAAAACAAAAATATATATTTTATTTATTATTAGTTTTGATATCTCAAAATTAACTTTACTTAATTATTTATTTTAAACTAAAAATTTATTAAAAATAAAAATGATAATAAAAAATAATATATGATTAAATATTTAAATTTGAGGGAGGATCAAAAATCACGTGTCTACATTTTTGCCCCTCTTTGCGTGGAATCTCGAAGAGTTTTCATCCAAAGAAGTAGACAAGACATGATTTTTGACCCTCCAATTATTTGAAAGGTAAGGATAAAATAAAATTAAAATAAAAGAAAACAATGTGATCGAGTCCTGTTTTTGGACAGCCTACCTATCCCGGGTTATAAGGGAATCAGCTCACGAGTAGTTCAAGAGTAATTTGGTGAGTGAAAAAATTAAAGTCGAGTGGGATTCTGTCGAGTTTTCGGTTAACAACTTCTGCCTTTACATTCAACTGACTAATAAAAATGAAAAATGAAAAATACAAGTAAAAATTGCAATATCTAGAATCTGGATTCAAGCCTTCGCGACTTGAATTTGAAAATTCACCCTATTCTTCCGGCGGACTCCTAAACTTCCTTTTTCTTCACCCTGTTCTTCAGGAGGGCTCCTGAACTTCCAATTTCTTCACCCTGTTCTTCAAGCGGGCTCCTGAACTTACAATTTCATCATCCTATTCTTCAGACGGGCTCCTAGACTCAAAGAAAATAGTAAAACAGAAAAATAACATCCCATTCTTCAGGAAGGTCCTGGATATAAAATAAATTTTCATTCTTCAGGAGGGTCCTAAGCATAAAAATAAATTCTCATTCTTTAGGAGGGTCATGTCCCATTCTTCAGGAAGGTCCTGTGCATAAAATAAATTCCCATTCTTCAGGAGGGTCCTGTCTCATTCTTCAGGAGGATCCTGTCCCATTATTCTTCAGAAGGGTCCTGAGCATAAAATAAATTTTCATTCTTCAAGAGGGTCCTGTCCCATTCTTCAGGAGGATCCTGAGTATAAAATAAATTCTCATTATTCAGGAGGGTCCTGAGCATAAAAATAAATTTCCATTATTCAGGAGGGTCCTTTCCCATTCCTCAGGAGGGTCCTGAGCATAAAATAAATTCTCATTCTTCAGGAGGGTCATGTCCCATTCTTCAGGAGGGTCCTGAGTATAAAATAAACTCCCATTATTCAGGAGGGTCCTGAGCATAAAAATAAATTCCCATTCTTCAGGAGGGTCCTGTCCCATTCTTCAGGAGGGTCCTGAGCATATAATAAATTCTTATTATTCAGGAGGGTCCTGTCCCATTATTCAGTAGGGTCCTGAACAAAAAGTAAATTTCCATTCTTCAAGAAGGTCCTGTCCCATTCTTCAGGAGGGTCCATGACCGAGATCCAGCATCGAATATTGTAACCATGCTCCTTGCATTGAGAGAAGTATGAAATCACATTCTTTATCTGAAAATAATTATTTCATCTCTGTTCCAAACAATGAAACATTGTGAGTTTTTAAAGCATGTGGTGGTTGGTTTTGTGGTATTTATCTTTTGAAGTGGCCGCTCTCGCACTTGCCATGCTCAACTTTTTTCCAATCCATGATAATATTTATTGAATTGTCATACTTCTGACTCAGAATTCTGACTACTGAGATCCTCAACTCAAATCATATTTCTGTTGTATGATGCTTCTGAGTTTAGCTTCCAATACATCCCTTAGATTTTCACAAGTTTAAAATGGTCAAATCACAATCATCTTAAGTACCTTACTTTTACATTGAAAAGTTATCTCTGTGCATCGACCCTTTGTCTTGCTTTGTACCCTTAAAAGAGTTGGTAGCGAGTTTGGAGTCCTTTCTCACTCGACCTGACGTGAATTTGACTCAAAAGGCAACAAAATTTTTCGTTTGATAACAAGGACACAAAAAATCAAAAATTAAAATAAAACAAAAAGGAAAAGACAATAGCTATCTCTTTTTTTAAAAACAAAGAGAAAACTTAACTAAATGTGGAAATCGATTCTGGTGATTATGACATGGATTTTGAATCAAACAACCAGATCTACCCAGACCAATCATTACAACTTTTGTCCACTTATTGAGCTTGAAATTAAGTCAATCTTGAACTTGTTCCTTCTTGATAACAACCTTTCTTCGGCTAGTAATACCTCAATGGGTTTTTTCCAATGAGCCTATCACTTTTCCATTTCTATCTCAGCTCACAGTCGTCTTATAGTGCCCGAAAGGGTTTTCACCAATACGACTCTCTCATTTTCATTTTTTTTTAAATAAACACCCAAAATATGAAATATCATGCACTCATAACATGTTTAGCCTTTACATTCTCGAATATTGATCCGAAGTTCTTTCTTAGGTTGTAACTTGTCTTTTGGATAGGGTTAGAAAGAAAGGTCGGCATGAGGCTCAAAAATTTATATAACATTGGGTGAAACATTCAAATTTTGGAATCAATTCCTTTAAGAAAATAAATTTTTGCCCCAGTTTCATTTCATTCTGGGTGATTCAAATTTTCTTCTAGTTAAACCGAACTCCGAATTAGGGCTGCCTACGTATCTTGTCATAGCAAGAATCAGGTCAAACGTAGTTCAATAAACATCAATCTTTTGTTTGATTTTGAATTTTTGATTGATTTTTTTTCTGACTTTAATTTGATTCCAAAAGAGGGGTATGAAGAAAAATAAAAGCTCAAAGGGGAAAGCAAAGGTTGATATATTATTCGCATAGTAGAACAAAATGTCTTTATCATTTCAAATCTTTAAAAAATGTAAGTACAAAACATACATAACATAATTGTACATGAATATCATACATAATATCTTTTAACTGCATCAGCATTGACCGGCATTCCTTCCATTTTGCCTTCTATATCAGTCAGATATAATGCGCCATTAGGTAACACTTTCTTCACCATGAATGGTCCATGCCAATTAGGAGAAAATTTGACTTTAGCTTCAATATGATGAGGTAGGATGCGTCTTAGTACCAACTTCAAAATGTCTGTGATGCACCTTTTTGTTATATGCTCGTTCTATTCTCTTCTGGTATAGTTGTCCATAACATACTGAAGTCAATCTTTTTTCATCAATCAAGCTTAATTGCTCTAAACGATCCTTGACCCATTGTCATCATCAATTTCAGCTACTACAACTACTCAAAGAGATAGAATTTCAATCTCCGTAGGTATAACTGCTTCGGTTCCGTATACCAACAAGTAAGGAGTTGCACCAATTGAAATCCAAACTGTAGTATAATAACCCAACAAAGCAAAAAGTAACTTTTCATACCATTGTCGGGAACCCTGCACCATCTTGTAAAGTATTTTCTTTAAGTTCTTGTTGGTAGCTTCTACAACCCCATTTGCCTTTGGGTGATAAAGAGTAGAATTTCGATGCATAATTTTAAATTGTTGGCACACTTCTTGCATCAAATGACTGTTCAGATTTGTAGCATTATCAGTGACAATTATCTTTAGAATGCCAAACCGACAAATAATATTGGAGTGAATAAAATCAACCACTACTTTCTTGGTCACTGACTTGAAAGTCGCTGCTTCTGCCCACTTCGTGAAATAATCAATGGCTACTAAGATGAACCTATGTCCATTCAAAGCCTCTAGTTCAATTAGTCCAATTACGTCCATTTCCCAAGCCACAAAAGGCCATGGAGCAGTCATTGTATACAACTCAGATGGATTGGAATGTATCAAGTATCCATGTACCTGGCATTCATTACATTTATGAACAAAATTAATGGAATCTCACTCCATGGTGAGCCAATAATAACCTTCTCGAAATATTTTCTTTGCCCAAACATACCTACTCATGTGTGGTCCACAAATCCTAGAATGTACTTCAGTCATGATTTTTGAAGCTTCTTTAGCATCTACACACCTCAGAAATCCCAAATCAGAAGTCCACTTATACAAGATTCCTTCACTTAAGAAAAATCCACTAGACAAACATCAAATAGTTCTCTTTTGATTACCATCAGCATGTACAGGATATTTTCCAGTCTGAATATATTCATTGATATCATAGAACCATGGTTCCCTATCAAGTTCTTCTTCAACCATATTGCAATATGCATGTTGATCATGAATCTGTATATGCAAAGGGTCAATATAAGTTTTGTCGGGATGTTGAAGCATCGAAAATAAGGTCGCCAAATCATCAGCAATCTCATTATCAGCTCTGGGAATGTGTTTGAACTTTACTGATATAAATCATTGATAAAGATCTTGCAAACAACCTCTATATGGTAGGAGTTTCGAATCATGAGTCTCCCAATCTCCTTGGATTTGGTGGACTAATAAATCTGAATCTCCTAATACCAACAGTTCTTGGACCCACATGTCAATAGCTAATCTCAATCCCAGAATGCAAGCTTCGTATTCTTCCATATTATTGGTATAGTAAAATCAAAGTTGGGCTGTTATAGGATAATATTGTCCTGATTCAGAAATAAGAAGTGCTCCTATCCCCACTCATTTTACATTAGCAGCTCCATCAAAGAACAACTTACAGCCTGAATGGCAATATTCAGAAACAAACTTATCAACATACAATACCTCTTCATCTGGAAAATAAGTCTTTAATGGCTCATACTCCTCATCTATAGGATTTTCAGCCAAATGATCTGTTAAAGCTTGAGCTTTCATTGCAGTTCATGTCACATAGACAATATTAAACTCTGTGGGCAACATCTGCCATTTCGCTAGTCTGCCTGTGGGCATAGGCTTCTAGAAAATATACTTTAAAGGATCCATACGAGAGATGAGGTAAGTCATATAAGATGGTAAGTAATGTTTCAGCTTTTGAGCTACCTAAGTTAATGCACAACACATCTTCTCAAGAAGTGTGTACTTAGCCTCATAAATGGTAAACTTTTTGCTAAGGTAGTATATGGCCTGTTCTTTTCTTCCTGTAACATCATGTTGACCTAATACACAACCAAAAGAATTGTCTGACACAGACATGTACAATATCAAGGGTCTTCCTGGCTCTGGAGGAACCAAGATAGGCGGATTCAACAAGTACTTCTTAATTCTGTCAAATGCCTCTTGACATTCTTCAAGCCATTCAACTTTAGCATTTTACTTCAACAACTTGAATATTGGTTCATAGGTTGTCGTAAGCAGGGCAATAAATCTACTGATATAATTCAACCTTCCAAGTAAACTCATCACCTCTGTTTTGTTCTTTGGTGGAGGTAAATCTTGAAAAGTTTTTATTTTTGAAGGATCTAACTCAGTGCCTTGGCGACAGACTATAAACCCCAAGAGTTTTTTTGATGGAACTCCAAAAATATTTTTGATGGGTTAAGTTTGAGATCATACCTCCAAAGCCTTTCAAAGAATTTTTTTAGATCCTTGACATGGTCAGACTGCTCTCTTGACTTAATGATCACGTCGTCTACATAAACTTCAATCTCTTTGTGCATCATGTCATGAAACATTGTGGTCATTGCCCTCATGTAAGTTGCCCCAGCATTCTTTAGTCCAAAAGGCATGACTAGATAATGATGTGTCCCCCATCGCATAATAAATGATGTCTTTTCCATATCTTCTAGATCCATAATGATCTGATGATACCCTATATAACAATCCAAAAAAGACGCAAGATCATGTTTGGCATAATTGTCCAATAAAATAGGGATATTGGGAAGTGGAAAATTATCTTTCGAATGCGCTTTATTTAGATCACGATAATCAACACACATCCGAACTTTGTTGTCCTCCTTTGGAACAGGGACAATATTTGCCAACGAAGTAGGATATTAGGCCACTCGAATGACTTTAGCCTCAAGTTGCTTCGTGATTTCCTCTTTAATTTTTACACTCATATCAGTTTTTAGCTTTCTTAGATTTTGCTTGACAGGAGGAAAAGCAGGATCAATTGGCAACTTGTGAACTACCAAATCAGTGCTCAAACCGAGCATATCATCATAAGACCACACAAAGATGTCTTTATACTCATAAAAAGCTTCAATTATAGATTTATTTTGTTATGGTTGAGCATGTACACTTATCTTAGTCTCCCTAATATTTTTATGATCTCCTAAATTGATCGCCTCAGTTTCCTCCAAATTGGGATTTGTCTTATTCTCAAACTGTTTGAAATTTTTGCTTATATCCTCAAATGCTTCTCCTTCATCGTATTCATCTTCTTTATTCATTATTTCAAAATTTGATTGGATTTTTAAATCTGGTTGACAATTTTTCATGCATGTCATATCATTAGAATCAGCATAGAAAGAACTGTATGATAGAAGATAAATAAATAAAAATCAGACTTAAAATAAAATGAAAGGAGACTACACTTTATTAAAAACAAAGATAGAAAGAGTTTTAACCTAAAATACTAAGTTTAAAGATTTGAATTACAATCCTAGAATGATTCAAATTACAGAAGAAGAAACAAACAAACTACTAAGACTGTAAGAAAAACAAACAAACTACCAAGATTTCTTCACAATAGGGAGAGGAGTGGCCTTCCAATTGTTAAGTTGGATATCAGGGCCGACAAACTGCACGTCTGCATTGCTGGTAACTTTTCTAATTTCAACCATATCAGCTTCAATGAACATATTCTAAAAAAGGCCAATCAACTTTGTATCATCATCATTCATTGATTCTGCAACAGGTAACTTGGAGGACCCAACATCATTGACTTTTATGAAAGACTTGTGAAGTGGTGGTATCGTCTTGGTAAGTGTCCATGACTCTTTCTTATGCTTTTTAGCCTTTTTTATATCTTCAGCAGTGGACATGTATCCCAAACCAAAAGTACCAAGGTTTCCATGGAGGTTTATTGGATGAACCCTGTCTTGCAAAAACATCCCTAAACCTTTTCCAGGTTCGAAACCATGCTTTAATATTTCATTCACTACCATAATAGATACAGAGGATAATTATGGTCTTGCGATGATATATCTCTCGAGGATATGCTCAACAGCCACTACCTCAGAAGTTTGATTAATCAATACCCTATTTGCAGTATCTGCTTCGATGGAGAAAACAGAGTAGTCTTTGTACATGGATAAGTCTCCTTCACCATGAACGACTATCTCTTGCCTGTCACATTCGAATTTGACCATTTGATACATCATTGATACGACTGCTTTAGACCTATGAATCCATGGCTTTCCCAATAACATATTATATGAAGCATCAATGTTTAGCACTTGGAAATCCATAGCAAAATCCACAAGCCCGATTGTCAATATGAATTCTATTTCACCATGACATCAGTTTTTGATCCGTCAAAACCCTTGACGCATACATTGTTAGGTCGAATTTTTTCTACATTAACATACAACTTTTGCAAAGTTGTCATAGGACAAATGTTAGCGCCTGATCCTCCATCAATTAACAGTCGAGTGATGATGGAATGCTCATATTTCACAGTAATGTAGAGACCCTTATTATGTCCAGTACCTTCCATAGGTAATTCATCATCTAAGAAAGTAATATTATTTGCTTCAAGGATCCTTTGAATAACTTTTTCCAGCTGATTCACTTTAATCTCACTGGGAACACATGCTTCATTAAGAATCTTCATTATAGCCTTGCGGTGTTCTTCTAAATGTATTAATAAACATAACAAAGAAATCTGTGTTGGTGTCTTCTTCAATTGTTCCACAACAGAATATTCTGGCAGTTTTATTTTGTTTAAGAATTCTTCAGCTTCTTTATCAGTAACAGGATTCTTGAATGTCATTCATTCTTTATTACATTATTTATTCTTTCTTAACTCTACTGGGGCATAACATCTTTCAGATTGAGTTAATCCCCCTACTTCATCCACATCTTTAATCACTTCTTTCCCTTTGTGCATTACCATAACATGATCATAGTTCAAAGGGACTGCCTTGGTATTAACCATAGGCAACTGTGACACTAGTTTAATAACAATGGGAGCTATGGGAGCTCCTTTTATGATTAAGAGAGGCTTGGGAGATCTTCCAGGAACAATGAGCTTTGGTTTTACTTGTCTTGATCCAACATTTTCTGAAATCTCTTTCCCCACTATCAAGGGGACATTGAATAATTTGGGCTTTGTTATTACCACATCTGCTTCTGCAAGTTTTTATTTTGTCAAATCTACAGCATTTGCTGATTTTTCTAAATCAGTTTTAATTTTAATGATCATCTTGAATGATATTGTAGCATCTTCATCATTGAGTATCACTTCGAGCATGTTTGTTACATTATGATCTGGCAGCGGATTTTGATTGACATTTGGACCATCTGGACTTTCTATCATGATCAATTGGGTATTAATCAGCTCTTGAATGGCTCTTTTCAAATACCAACATTTCTCCGTGTCATGCCCTGGGGCATCAGAACAGTATTCATATCTTCTAGAATAGTCCAAGTTCTTCAGAGGAGGATTTGGGATCCTTCTCTCAATTGGGTTTAGAACATTCATTTTCCTCAGCCTATGAAATAAATTGGTGCAAGATATTCCAATAGGAGTGAAACTATCTTTGCTCATGTTATCCCTTTTGTAGTCTGCTCTAGGTCAAAAATTAGACCTAGGAGGGCCTTTTTGAATTTACGAGATTGGTGGATGATTTTGGATGGCTGGTGCATTCCATTGCGGGTAAGAAGGAGCCCGAGCATATGGTTGTACATTGTAAATAGGATATTGGGGGGATGGAATGAAATATAATGGATTTTATGCATATGGTTGATGTGCACCTCTCGAATTTTGTCATGGACTTGGTACGATAGTTGCTACATCCTCTTTTCTTTTCTTTCCCCCGTAACTTCCTACACCACTTTGAATTGCCTATGTTATTGCTTTCAAAGCAGCTTGGCTGATGATCTTTCCTAATTTTATTCTATTCTCTACCATTTCTACAACTTTAATAACTTCAGTAAATGTGCTTCCAATTGTAGAAAGCAAGTGATGAAAATAACCAGGTTCCTGTGCTTGCAGAAAGATATCGATCATTTCAGACTCCTTTATCGACGGTCTAACTCTTGAAGCCTACTCTCTCCATCGGATAGCATATTCTTGGAAACTTTCAGTCATCTTTTTTCTCATGTTAGCAAGCGTAGTGTTATTTGGTACTATCTCAATGTTATATTAAAATTGTTGAACAAAATCTCAAGCTATGTCATCCCACACGTGCCAACGGGAAATGTCTTGGTCAATAAGCCATTCAGAAGCTATTCCTGTCAAGCTTTCTCCAAAGTATGCCATCAATAGTTCTTTTTTTCCTCCTGATCCTCTTAATTGATTACAGAACCTTTTCAAGTGAGCAACAGGATCGCCATGACCTTCATATTTGTCAAACTTTGGAATTTTGAAACCCAGTGGCAGATGGATATCAGGAAACATACACAAATACTTGTATGAAACACTTTTTGGTCCACCTAATCCCTGCATATTTCTCATACTCTGCTCCAGGCTTCTGACTTTTCTAGCTATCTCCTCCTATTCCTCATTCTTAGCAATCTTCTCAACCATGATAGAAGTATCGTGTTGATGAACATGATAATGTGGATTTTGGGATTTGATAGTCATTTCAGGAGGATACAACATATCATGACTTGGTTTCCATATTCTTTGGTACTGCCGGTTGAGTACCAGCAATAGCTGGCGCTACAAAAGTAAAATGCGGGTTATTTGCGACAGACGAATTTGGTAGGTGCATGGTAGAAGTACCAACAACTCTAGATATATTAACAAATGGGCCAAATCTTAGTGGGTAAAATGGATCACCAGTTTGAGTTGGGATAAAATTTGGATCATTCAAAGTCGAAAGTCCAGGGATTGAAGAAGGCGGGGCTTGTCCATTCAACCAAGCTTGGTACATCTCTGTCATTTGTTGTTTCAATGACTTTATTTCTTCCAATGATGCTACTTCCTGCGAAATCAACTGATTTTTCTCTTCTTCACTGTTAAACCCTATACCTTCTCTGCGGGTCATTTTTCTTTTACCCTTGTATCTAGTGTTATATGGATGTGATGCCAGTTTAAACCACAAACCAACCACTAATGACTTTATCTTTCTGTAACCAAGTAGCAAATGGGTGAGTGTTATATATTTAACATATTATAATGTCACGTTATATGTCATGCTTCTATATGCATTTTTTAATCTATCATGGAAGGCTTTGTGTTTCATCCCGGCTTTTGTAGGCATATTTTTTTTCAAAAGTTATGATCGAACCCTTTGGAGGGTTGCCTACATTTCATGCCAGGACATAAATCAGATCTTGCGTAGTTTGGGAGGAATTTAACAAAATGATTGTTTTGTCTCTTTTTTTATTGAAGAAAATAAATAAAGTAAGCGAAGTAAAATATATGTAATATATATAGAGATAAACAGTCAACTTCATTACATTCTATAATATAAATACGACAAAATAACTGACCCAACTCCTAAAATAAAACCTACTAACTAACATCTGAAAACTAAAAGACATAACATCTAAACAAGAAGTTTAAAAACAGAAAAAGAAAAACTATGACAAAGAAAACAACTATCCATTCAAGGAGTCTTCGGCTTAATATGTCCTCCCAAGCTCAAGTATATGTCCTCCAATGAAGTAGTGAAACGTTGTGCAAAAGTTGGTATTTGTGCCAAAAAGTCCTCACGATCCAACTGCTAATAATCCAAACCCATTCTGGATGTATCCTGTGCTACATGGCGGACCTTCCCTCGAAGGAAACTAAAGGCCTGATCCCATTCCTGGGCTATCGATCTCGAAAATCAACCATCTCTCTTGCACGCTGTTCACGACCAGAAGCAACCTCCAACTGTTCTGGCAAGATTTCTTTTTCACGGATCCACTGAGATCTCTCTCGATCAAATTCTTCTTGCATGTTCTTTTTAACTTCTTGCAGTTGCTGTCGACGAGATATGGCAAGTTCTGTAATATGTGACCCCCTAGTGGTAGCCAGTTTGATTTTTCCCCGAAGTACAACCTCAATATCTGCTGATTTAGCTTTCTCTTCAGCAAATTCCCTTTGTTGTTCATCTATTTTTGCCCTGGCATGCTCTAATTCTTCTCCCAAATCTTGGTTGGCCTCATGATGTTATTGCATGTCTCTCTCAATACCTATCCTAATTGCAGCTTTCTAATCTATAGGTCCCCTAACTGATCTTTCTGGTCTAACTGGAGGACTCAACTGTTCTTTAAACCATTCACGGTAATCTGGGTGTACTTCTCCTTCCTCACGCTCTGTCACCATCATTTCAATCATTAAGATACAACAACCTTCCCAAATCTGCTGGGCCAATTCCTCTAAAAGTAGGATATCTGGTCTGACCTCAAATACAAACTCGGTCATATTTTCTGTAATGGGAATTATTTGACGTCTTCCAAGCTGACGTAAAACTCTCAATGGAACATACGGTTGAACACCCCTAATACCCATTAATAATAAGAATGAACGAATGACAGAATTGTGTATGACTTGCCTCCAAGGGAACCAAGGTAGATTCCAAGTGATTTTATCTGCTGTCAGAGAACGAAAAAGATTATCCCAATCTCTAACTCCTTCTGGGAATTTATATTTCTCCAACCTCTCTTCGTAATCTTTGATGCTATTGAATCTTTTCAGATTAAATCTTGCCATTGTAGGACGCTGATAGAGATGCTCCACAATCCACATCTGTAACAAGATATTACATCCCTCAAAAAACCTCTTTCCTTTCTGACAAACAGTCAAAGCAGGGTAGATATCTGCCAGGATCATTGGCACCATAGTGTAATCTTTCTTAATCAGTATCTTTACCACTCCTGCTAAATGAATGTTAATTTTTTGTTCTCTCCATGGGAAGACCATAGTGCCTAAAAAGGCTACCATGAATGCAAATCGTCTGTGAACCTTTCAGGACTCAAAATTCCACTTATTACAGAGCTGCTTACCGTACTTTTTGAACCCCTCTTGCCTTCCGTATCTATCGTACAAAAACTGCAAGGAAACCCAACCTTTTTTATCTATTCTTCTTTTGAGTTCCTTATGTTCATGAGTTTGCAGAATTTGTTTATCGAAATGAGTATCGGGGCTATAAGTTTCTTTCGATGCATATCTCCATATCCAACATAGGCCGCTATCTCCTCTACAGTAGGAGTCAACTCAAAATTCAAAAAATAAAACACATTATTCTTCGGGTTCCAGAAGGTTAGTAACGCATCAATCACCTCCCTATTAGGCTTTATTGTCATAATACTCATCAAAAAACCCAAATACTTATGTATCTCATCATAATCGAATGTATTCATTTCGTTCCACCACAAACAAAGCTGCAAAGGGGTACAATCCATAATCTGAAGCAGTACACTCCCATCTCTCTTTCTCTTTGGACGTTTTCCATGAACAGGGGGAGACATTTTATACCTATTGATAGGGACATAAGATTAATAAATGTCTAGACTTAGATAGAACGTAATTTATCAATTTTGAAAAGAATTTACAACTTGACTTGTGAAACCTAGTGCGACCGTTATTCAGACTTAGTTGCAAAGAATAATTTTATCAAAATAAAAATGAGAAAAACATGAATGATAATATTTTTAGGAAAAACATTTATTTAAATTGACTCTATCAAAAAAAAAATTTACAATAACATACAAATTTAACTATATGTTTAGAGACAATAACCCCCCATAAGTACATTTAAAAAGAACAAAAACAAAATAAAAGGATTTAGAAATAAAGAAAAGAAGAATGATTGTTTTATGTATGAAGTTGTATAAAATTTTAGTCTCACGACCCCTAAAGGTTCAGGACTGTTAAAATATGAGTTTATATATTTTATTATTTTATAAAAATTCAGCTCACGACCCCTAAAAGGTTCAGGCTATTTTGATTTTTATGTTAAAATTAATTTTGAAAATAAAAATAAAAAGTAAAATAAAGATAATAATATTCATGAAAACAATCATTTTTCTTATTATTATTATTTTATTATTTTTTAAAAAATTTCCTTCGATAAATCTGTGAATAAATATATTATTATTATTTTTCAAATAAATGGTTGTATCCTGGGTAGGACTTCTTACGTATCTCACAAAAAGTGAGAACCAGACCCTCGTAATTCATGAAAACTCCAAAAGTATATTATTCTATATTTAAAAAAATATATATTTTTATTTTTTTAAAAAAATAAAATTTTCCTATGAAAAATAATTCAATGAATTTGAGGATAATAAAATTTTTTGCATTTTAAAGTTACCTAAAAGCCGGTCAACAATAAAATAAGTCTTCCAAATAAATGTCAAAGAACACATAGGATGCCCATGTTGGTCTTTATAAAGTAGGTCACCTGTCCTAGACAGACCCGATCCCTGTGCCGAGTCCCGCTAAGTCAAATGCATATGATGCAAATAAAGCGGTACCTAATAGGGATAATCAGATTCTGAGTTTTTAGTTCTTCTAAGTTTAAACCTAATAAGGATAAGTGTCTAGAATGGCTTACTCGAGCGGACACTCGAGCCGGGGAGGGACAACTTGGTTGGTAGCAGGGCAACACCGCCTTCGTTGTCGATCTGAACCCCACCTAACATGTGTGACTATATCCTTCACCAGGTGCCTTGACACTCCGGCTATCTCAAAAGAAGGTGGGATGCAAATGCTGCATTCCCTTTATCCTATTTCAGAGACTCAGAGGGGGTACGCAAGAGAAGACAATTTATAAATACAGTTCAATTAATATCAAAGCGGTAAATAAGTGACAAGTAACACATAAGGCCAACAAACACAATATTAACAATAATTAAAACAAGTATACGTCAATACAAAAAGCTCAAATTATTATAATTTCCCCAGCGGAGTTGCCAGAGATGTCACACCCCTTTTTCGTTCGGAGCAATCGAGGTCGAAGGGTCTTTTCAATTAAAGTGACGGTTTTGAATAGGGATTATTTTAATTACAGAGTCGCCACTTGGAATTGAATTTTGGTGTTCCAAGTCACCTTTTTGAATCCCTAATCAAAAGGAAATGACTTTTTATTATGGTCTGCGAAAATAGAAGACCGGGTAAGGAATTTTGTTGACCGAGGGGAAGGTGTGAGGCACCCTTCAAGTCCCGTGGTTCTAGCACGGTCGCTTCTATGGACTGATACTTAACTAAAACTATTTCAATAAATTGTGTTAAAACCTAAATTCGCTCATTTTATTATACTAAAACTCGTCTATTATTTCACATTAAATAAATCGGTGAAATTTTTTAAAAAATTTACTAAGTTAATTTTAGAAAAATATTTACCAAGGTGTATTTTTAAATCCTTATATTTTTAAATGTCTCAAGAATGATGCGTACACCGCATTCTTAATCAAGACAAACAAATCTTAAACATGTTTAAAAATTACTTCATATTAATAGTGATCTAAAGTAATTTTACTTTTCATTTTTAAAAAATAATAATAATAATAATAATTAATTAATTTAATAATAAAAATAAAAATAATAGAACTTTATTAATATAACTAATAAAATAATATAATAGTAATATATAAAAAAAAAAGACAAAGTGATTCATATTACTAATTTTGATCCACTAAGTTTTAAAATAAAAAATACACATATAGCTTTTAAATACACGCTTAATACAACTATCTAGACTCCATTTCTTTCTCTCTCTCTTTCTCAAAATCACTGCTACTAATCAATCCATAAAATGGCATTCTGTCTTTCTTTTTCAGTAACGATAATACTATTGTGCTCGTAATGGTGATTTGGGGTTTCCTCGGAAGCTTTTATTTGTCACCGGCGAAATAAAATAAGTGACAGCACCAGATCTAAACGGAGCGGAGCGACAGTTTTGGGGTTGTTTACCGGCGACTGGATGAAGAGAGAGGGGTCAACGGCGATGCGGGAAAGGGGAGAGGAGATCGGCAGCGACGCAAGAAAAGGGAGAGGGGAAGCTTTCGATCAGATCCATTGCTAAAGAGGGGAGATACGCCAGATCTGGTGGTTTCCGGTGAAACTAAAGGGATAAATAGGGGTAGTTAGGCGCGGGGAAGAAGGGTGTGGCGACGGTGGCCTCTCTAGCCGTTTGGTCACCGTTTTTAACGGCTTCTGAGGGAGTTTTGGCGGTTGTTTGGCCAGATATTAGATGGGTTTCCGGCGAGGAAAAAGGAAGTCCGTGCACGATTGATGGTTGGTTTCTGGCGATAAGTCTCCGAAAAAATTAAATTTCTGAACTGCTTTTCTCCTTTATTTTTAATGTCTCCGAAAAAATTAAATTTCTGAACTGCTTTTCTCCTTTATTTTTAATTTTTTTTATTGATTTTTCATCGTTTATTATACTGTGTGCGATATGTGCAGTATACAAATTGATAAATTACATGTAAGTATACAGTGTGTGTAAAAGTCAGATTCTATGAATAAATGTGTGTGTTGTGAATATATTCGTTAAAACATGTCTAAGTCCGTTATACATGGTTTCAAATATTTATATAATCAGATATATAGTATAACTTATAATCATATTAATATCAATAATCAAACTTTTGCATATCAGCTGATACATGAAGTCATTGAACAATAATTTATAAAATAACAATACAAAAATAGATAAAAACCTGTTTGATGAATTCAAACAATTGTAAGAACAGAATATTACCACCGGAAACTCAATGAAAAATTGATTTCCACTTCAACTTTTTTCTTTTTTTTT
Source organism: Capsicum annuum (assembly GCF_002878395.1). Classification (NCBI taxonomy): domain Eukaryota; kingdom Viridiplantae; phylum Streptophyta; class Magnoliopsida; order Solanales; family Solanaceae; genus Capsicum; species Capsicum annuum. Next base: position 25,089,155 of record NC_061121.1, on the reverse strand, counting down.
GGACTGAGGATTTGCTCTCTGTTAATTTTCTCTCTATTTTTTTTATCTGATGCTCTCTGATGGTGAATGTCAAAAGTACGTACTCTGAGGGTAGAGAGTCCTATAAATAGGAAATTATTGGGAAGGGGGGAATAGGGGGGGGAACAGTTACTTAGGATAGGAATGTGTTTTTAAATTTTAAAATAAATTATTACTACTATTTATTTATTTATTTATTTATTTTAAATACAATAATAAAAATAATAATAATAATAAAATGTTTAAGAAAAATATAATAAAATTTACAAATAGTTAAAATAAATAAAATAATACCGAAATTATTAATTTATTAAAATTTAGAAAACAAAAATATATATTTTATTTATTATTAGTTTTAATATCTCAAAATTAACTTTACTTAATTATTTATTTTTAACTAAAAATTTATTAAAAATAAAAATAATAATCAAAAAATAATATATGATTAAATATTTAAAATTGAGGGAGGATCAAAAATCACGTGTCTACAAAAGACAGATATATAATTACAACATAGGCACAATAAGGTAAGCGCAATGAAAATGAAGATGAAGATGATGTAATGGATGAGATTGTCGCACAACTACGTGTACACCTATGGAGCTAAAGCTTCCCGACGTAGGACTCATGGGGGTTCGTCAAACTGTATACAATCTATATCTATATCTCTTCCTCAGCATATCTGTCGGGGAGGGTTTCTATAAGATGTCACATTTTTTGTAAGAAAAAGCTGGTATTTTCAATATTTCCACAGTGATACTAATATTTCATGAATGAGTATGATATAAGGATGAAATGCTCACAACTAATCAACATGAGTTTTTCCACATCCAACCAATATACCAACCAAGTGAGCCAAATATCCACTTAATTTTTCAACCATTCATGAAATCCAACACGATTCACATGCCAACAGAGTATGAATACATCACAATATACAATTGATACTACTTAGGCTTCCTCATTAGCAACCTATAATCAATTTCACATATACAAGGCCAACAATATCAAATAAGACTCCACATGATTACGCATAGCAAATAAAATTTCAAAACCATCTAATACATCAACATATAGCCCCCCCCCCCACACACACACACACACGGGCACAATACAATAAACTTAGCCATTTTCATGATTATTTCTCACACCCTTAACATGATTTCGTATCAACATTAACCACCCAACCCAGTCCGAAAGAAGTTAAGTCATAACCTACCTCGAATGTCGAAAATCGGTCTGCAAGCCTTCGATCCAAAGCCTTACTCCCCAAGAATAGACCCAGAATCAACTAAAATATGAAATTATAGAATCTATGCATCAAAAAAAATCCAACGATACTCATATTACCTATTTTCAAGTCGAAATCAAAACGGACCTCCAAAATGAATTTTTGAGAAAGAAGGAAAAAATCATAATTTTATTTCAAAAATATATTTTTCATATTTTTAGGAGTCTACAGCTGAAAACCCAAGCAAAAAGAGTTAAAAAAAAAAAAAAAAAAAAAAAAAAAAAAGAGGGCCAAAACAAAGAAAAATCAATTTCAAGCTTTACTAGATAAAATCCCCGAAATCCATTTTAAAAATCAAGAATTAGAATTATTTTGAAGTTTAAATTGATATAAAATTAATAAAAAGAAGATTAGAAACTTACCCAAGTGACAATGGGTTGACATCGGGGTTTAAATCAAAGAAATACAATTTTGAGTCTTCCGAGCCAAAATCTCTAATTTTTACTTTAATCCATGCTAAAACAAGAAATAGAATATAAAATTAGAGTAACGTAGTTGAAATAGGTGTTTAGAAGCTTACCCAAGCTTAGAAATGGAAGAAATTGCTCAAAAGTGTGAAGCCCTAAGCTCCAAGTCTCGAAAATGAGGCGAAATGGCAAAACATGGGTATATATAGGTTTAAGTCTCTGCATACCTCTCAAAATTCATTCAAAATCTCGTAAACGCAAACGAAATATGCTACCCTATCAAATTCAACACTACGGACTCAATGGCTATATCAGATTTTTTTTAAATATTATTTTTACTAAGTTGACCCTCAAAATCTAAAATCACAACTTTTTGAATCGAGGGTCGAAATGAGATTTAAAATCTATAGAACCATACCAACCATGTTACCACCCTAAAATCGATGTTTTGGATCTTCTGGTGCAATTCATTTTGCCATCCGAAGTACAGATCAAAAGATATTGACTGAAGTCAATTATAAGGCTTCTCAAACCACCAAAAACCACAACATCACATAAATAATACCAAAATGTATCAAAAATCGTGTCAATTATTCTCACACACCAGAAACACCACAATAAAACCACGGGGAAGAATAAAATAGTCAATTCATACTGAAAAATATATTTCACATAATTCATCAAAAATTCAAGTCGTTACACTTTTTTACTTAAAGCCAAAAAAAAAAAGTCTAATAAAAAACAACTGATGAAAAGTTGTTATTATTGTCATCATCTTGACTTGATATATGATATTAAATACACAAAATTTATAATCTATGTATACTTTAACTTTCCTAAATCTTACTCTGTGGGACCATATTATTGTTATTACTGTAACAATTGGCTTACCCAATGCACTGCTTCACTATAATATATTTATTTTCAAACTTAATTTAGTACTTTCAATAAGCCTATCGAAAATATCTACTCCAAAATGTTATTATTATCACCGTCATCTTGACTCTATATATGATACAAAATACACTAAATTTTATGAAGTAAAGATAATAAATTTCATGAAGTAAATAAGACATGACCAAATAGTACATGATACATAAAAAATAAACGGTTACACGTCATTATTTAACACTTTAGCTAAAGTTATATCCTTAAGCCGGTAAGTCATTATTTGTCTATTTTCTAAACTTCCATCTTTCCAACCCTTTTAAATTGTCTTTACCTTTTAATCCATTTGTTTTTATTAGCTACTTACACTTTTACATCATAATACTCTCAAATTTATCTTACGTTACAAATAAAAATGAATATCACCTCTTAATCATTACAATTTTCAATTTGTATTTTGGAATTTGAGAAACTTTTGTCTCAATTTAAGGTTTGGTTATTGAGAAAATTTTAAAAATGTTCATTGATCGCGATTTAAAGAGTTCTTTCTGATAATTGAAGTTCCTGCGAAAAATCACTTTGTCTTAGTTTAAATTTTAGAAAATGAGAAATTTTTAAAAATGTTCGATGATCATGATTTGAAGAGTTCTTTTTGATAAAACAAAGTTCCTCTGAAAAATTATTATGTCACTAGCAAATTCAAAAGTTATCTTACGTTGCATATAAAAATAGAAACCACCTCTTAATCATCACGATTCTCAACTTAAGTTTTGGGAGTTCCACTCAAGTCAAACTAAAACTTACATCATTACATCATAATACTTCCAAATTTACTTTTCGTTAAAAATAAAAATAAAAATCGTCTCTTAATCAACACAACTCCCAATTTGTGTTTTGGGATTCAAAAAATTTTGTCTCGATTTAAGTTTTGAAAAATAAGAAATTTAAAAGTGTTCTTATTAAAAATTTTGTCTCAGTTTATTTGTATTTGATATTAATTTGAGCTAAACATATATATACACACACATATACATACATACATACATACATACATACATACATACATACATACATACATATATGTATATCCACTTAATTTTTCAACCATCCATGAAATCCAACATGATTCACATGCCAACAGAGTATGAATCCATCACAATATACAATTGATACTACGTTAGGCTTCTTTATTAGCAACATATAACCAATTTTACATATACAAGGCCAACAATATCAAATAAGACTCCACACGATCACACATAGCAGATAATATTCCAAAACCATCTAATATAACATATAGGCCCCCCACACGGGCACAATACAATAAACTTAGCCATTTTCATGATTATTTCTCACACCCTTAACATGATTTCGTATCAACATTAACCACCCAATTCAGTCCGAAAGAAGTTAAGTCATAACCTACCTCGAATATCGAAAATCGGTCTGCAAGCCTTCGATCCAAAGCCTTACTCCCCAAGAATAGACCCGGAATCAACTAAAATATGAAATTATAGAATCTATGCATCAAAAAAATCCAACGATACTCATATTACCTATTTTCAAGTCGGAATCAAAACGGTCCTCAAAAATGGATTTTTAAAAAAGAAGGAAAAAATCATAATTTTATTTCAAAAACATATTTTTCATATTTTTAGTAGTCTACATCTGAAAACCCAAGAAAAAAGAGTTAAAAAAAAAAAAAAAAGAGGTTCAAATCGAAGAAAAATCAGTTTCAAGCTTTACCGGATAAAATCCCCGAAATCTATTTTAAAAATCAAGAATTAAAATTATTTTGAAGGTGAAATTGATAGAAAATTAATAATAAAAGAAGATTAGAAACTTACCCAAGTGACAATGGGTTGACATCGGGATTTAAATCGAAGAAATACAATTTTGAGTCTTCCAAGCCAAAATCTCTAATTTTTACTTTAATCCTTGCTAAAACAAGAAATAGAATATAAAATTAGAGTAACATAGTTGAAATAGGTGTTTAGAAGCTTACCCAAGCTTAGAAATGGAAGAAATTGCTCAAAAGTGTGAATCCCTAAGCTTCAAGTTTCAAAAATGAGGCGAAATGGCAAAACATGGGTATATATAGGGTTAAGTCTCTGCATACCTCTCGGAATTCATTCGAAATCCCGTAAACGCAAACGAAATATGCTACCCTATCAAATTCAACGCTACGGACTCAATGGCTATATCAGATTCTTTTTAAAATATTATTTTAACTAAGTTGACCCCCAAAACCTAAAATCACAACTTTTTGAATCGAGGGTCGAAATGAGATTTAAAATCTATAGAACCACACCAACCATGTTCCACCCTAAAATCGGTGTTTTGGATCTGCTGGCGCAATTCATTTTGCCATCCAGAGTACAGATCAAAAGATATTGACTGAAGTCAATTATAAGGCTTCTCAAACCACCAAAAACCACAACATCACATAAATCACACCAAAATGTATCAAAAATCGTGTCAATTATTCTCACACACCAGAAACACCACAATGAAACCACGGGGAGGAATAAAAAAGTCAATTCACACTAAAAAATATATTTCACATAATTCATCAAAATTCATGTCGTTACATTTTTACTTAAAGCTAAAAAAAAAGTCTAATCGAAAACAACTGATGAAAATGTTGTTATTATTGTCATCATCTTGACTTGATATATGATATTAAATACACAAAATTTATAATCTATGTATATTTTAACCTTCCTAAATCTTACTCTGTGGGACCATATTATTGTTATTACTGTAACAATCGGCTTACTCAATGCACTACTTCACTATAATATCTTTATTTTCAAACTTAATTTAGTACTTTCAATAAGCCTATCGAAAATATCCACTCCAAAATGTTATTATTATCATCATCATCTTGACTCTATATATGATACAAAATACACTAAATTTTATGAAATAAAGATAATAAATTTCATGAAGTAAATAAGACACGATCAAATAGTACATGATACATAAAAAATCAACGGTTACACGTCATTGTTTAACACTTTAGCCAAAGTCAGTAAGTCATTATTTATCTATTTTCTCAACTTCCATCTTTCCAACCCTTTTAAATTGTCTTTACGTTTTAATCCATTTGTTTTTATTAGCTACTTACACTTTCACATCATAATACTCCCAAATTTATCTTACGTTACAAATAAAAAGAAAAATCACCTCTTAATCATCACAACTTTCAATTTGTATTTTGGAATTTGAGAAACTTTTGTCTCGATTTAAGGTTTGAATATTGAGAAATTTTTAAAAATGTTCAATGATCGCGATTGAAAGAGTTCTTTCTGATAATGGGAAGTTCCTGGGAAAAATCATTTTGTCTTAGTTTAAATTTTAGAAATTGAGAAATTTTTGAAAATGTTCGATGATCATGATTTGAAAGGTTCTTTTTGATAAAACAAAGCTCCTCTGAAAAATTATTATGTCACTAGCCAATTCAAAATTTATCTTACGTTGCACATAAAAATAGAAACCACCTCTTAATCATTATGATTCTCAACTTAAGTTTAGGAAGTTCCGTTCAAGTCAAACTAACACTTCATCATCACATCATAATACTTCCAAAATTACTTTTCGTTAAAAATAAAAATGAAAATTGTCTCTTAATCAACACAACTCCCAATTTGTGTTTTGGGATTCGAAAATTTTTGTCGCGATTTAAGTTTTGAAAAATAAGAAATTTAAATGTGTTCTTAGTAAAAATTGTCTCAGTTTATTTATATTTGATATTTATTTGAGCTAAACACACACGCACGCACGCACATATATATATGTATGTATATACACATACATATATACATACATACATACATACATATATTTATACACATACACACATACATATAAACAATTTCTGTAAAGGGGAAGGGAATTTGTTTACTTCACTTTGCAAATTTGTACAATTCCACACATAATATATTTAAAGGAAAAACTAATGGGCAAAACTTTACATATAGATAACTTAGACCCCTCCTAACTAACTTCATGGTCTAAGTTTTACAAATTACATTCTATAAATATTAGTTAGTGACCAAATGTATTTAGGTGTCGTTTGGTTTGAAAATGATTATCTCGGGATAACTAATACCGGGATAAGTTATCCCGAATAAATTAGGGATAACTTATCCCACCATGTATATGGGATAAGTTATTCCGGGACTAAGGGAAAAATAGTGGGATAAGTTATCCCGGGTTGGATTAATCCCTCCAACCAAACAAAGGAAAATGTGTTCTTTTATTTTATTCCGGGATAATTAGTTATCCCGGAATAACCATTTTCAAACCAAACAACCCCTTAGGGTCCATTTATACAATATAATTAATATTAATTTAAAAACAAAGGAAGAGTAATTAATGTTCATTATCATCTCCAACTTCCCCCGATATTCTCTTTCTATAATTGACCATTTAAGCTCATATATAACCAAAAATGCTTGTTATTCTCCTTTCGTACTTGATTGTTATTCTCCTTCCATAATTGATCATTTTTTAGTACAAATGTGTACAAATCAATTATACTTTATACAACTTAATTTTAATTAAATGTATATATACAATTATATATACAAACACATTAGAATTTAATAACTATGTATAATGTATAATACATACTTATGTATATCAATGCTATATTTTATAAACATATAATATTAAAAATAAATATTTTTATATTAGGATCCTAATGTATTGATACTCATTATAATATACAATACATAATGTATAAAAATCAACGTATGTATATAGAAACAATTGTACTTATATCCATATGTATATATACAGAAATATAGAACAAATGTATATACACATGCATAATGTATATATAAATCAATGCATAACAAATGTACATACATACATACATACATACATACATACATACATACATACATACATATATATATACATACATATATATATATATACATATATATATATATATATATATATATATATATATATATATATATATATATATATAT
>NC_061121.1:25077581-25081448 GCF_002878395.1 Capsicum annuum | reverse complement strand
ATATATATATATATATATATATATATATATATATATATATATATATATATATACATATTTGTATGTGTATCAACACAGAATAAACTTGTATGCATATACAGTTACACAAAAATATACATATATCCATCAAAAAACATACATCCAATACATTCATATGTATATAAAAATATACAATGCATACCCACATACAAAAATATACGCAAATTGAACTGAATGCAATTAAATCACCTATATACAATTACCAAATTCCCTAAATTGAATCAAATACCCAATTATGAAAATAATTCGTCAAGATTTATTTAGTGAAACTGACACTAATATACAATTTAATTTTCAAATTATACATTCTATTCTACAAGATTTTTAGAAAATTGTGATGAAGAAAAAACATTACATTCACTCAGAGTTATGAGTTCAATACCTCTTTTCAATCATTAATCGGAGCTATAGATTCAATACCTCTTGTCAATATCCTGTATGATTTTTTTTTCCATATATTTGAATCAAGTTAATTGATAACTTGAAGAAAACCTAAAAAAAACACCAAATAAAGAAAATTGCTCAAAAACTTAGAGACTAATAGATGAAGTACAAGTTAGAAAATACAATATATGTACACAAAACCCTGAAAGATTACTTCAAATCTTTAATGAATATTCAAGCGGAAGCTTAGGATCGCAAATTGAGGATGAATTGGGAGAAAAATTTTCTTTGAAATTATCTTTAAGTAAGAGAATTATGTAATGGCTAAGTGAGAGAAGAGTGTAAAGGTTTCAGCAGTCAAATTAGCCAATTAGATAAGAGAGGGTGTTTGAAAAATTAATTGAGAGAATCCTGTATTGGCCATATGCATTGGATATAATATTTGTATATGAGGACCCACATAAAAATCAGTTATAAAACTAATAAATAATCATTTATGAGTATTATTTTAATCTTAATCATACCAGATAATTAAGGACTTATTTTATCTATAGAACATAATTTTCCAAAATGATATACATAAAGTAAGTGGTGATACTAAGAAATGTTTGGGCTCATTTAGGAGGACAACTTCTAATACTTGGGTCCTATAGCTGTTGGCCCAAATAGTTTTGGTCCTTGAATGATTCTCAAATAGGAAGTCCAGCTCTCCTGAATGAGTCCAACAATTAGTTATAGTAAAGTTGCTTCATGGGAGAAGTTTGACAATATCATTCCAAATAGTGGTAACTTAAATAGTTGTTCACTCAATCATATGAAATAAAAATAGTCAACGAATATATAATGTATATAATTATTTATAATTAGTGTATAATATATGTATATCAGCTAGAAAAGATAAACAATGAATTCAATCCCTTATTTGAGTAAAAATCCCAACTTTTTACAACCCACAATGCCAAAAGTGGTTCATTTTGAAAAATAACCAAAAATCTTTCATTATTATTTTTTTCAAAAAAGAAGAAGATATACTCACTATATAGTATGAGTATAATCAATTTATATATTATACACACTAATTATGTATCAAATTATACTTATTATACACTTAGTGCGCAAAAGGTCACGGGTTCATGCCTTGAAAACAGTCTCTTGCAGAAATGCAGAGTAGAACTGCTTACAACAAATCTCTATTGTTCGGTCCTTTCGTGGATCCTGCACATAACGGGAGCTTTATTGCACCGAGCTACCCTTTTATTATACAATACACACTTGTTATAAGTTGAGTACATAAATATTCCAACTACGACGGATTCACGGCTAGATATGCATTATTTTTTGGGAAAACTACATGGAAAGGCGCTTCTTAAAACTTAACTACATAAATAACATAATTGTTTCAATATTATAAGTTTGAAAATTTATTTTACATATATAGCCTTTTTAAATAATCAAAAAAGATAACTATAATTCCTATATATGTGCATAATGCCCATCAAGAACTTGTCAAATAGGCCCATAACAAATCTTTCGTGCTTTCCCTTTTCTTTTTAGAAAAAAATACTCATATACATCTACTATATACAAATTATAATTAGTAAAAGGCATGAATTTTAAAATTTTAAAGTTTGTGATGATGTTAGGAAAAAAGTCAAGACGATATTCATCTTTTCTAAAAAAAAAAAACAGAAAAGTTTATAAATATTACAATTATGAATTCACTTTGGTTACATTATAGTTGAATTTCAATTCATCAAATGCATATATAAAATTTTCTTCTTTCAGAACCATTTAAGAATTAGATTTATGTAAAGAAATTAAGCAATACGAAACAACAGCCTATGATAAAATGCTAGAAGTGTTTATTAGCAGTCCAAATATGATTATTATTAATCCATAGCCCCAATTTTAGCACCTGATTAATTAGCATCTATTAATCAATATAAATATAATATACGGTAGGTACAACTAATTCGGTTAGTATTATAATCTACTATGATGAAAGCATAAACCCTATCTTCTCTTCTTTTTTTTTTTTTGAATCAAGGACACATAGATTGGATTTAGTTTGATTAAATATTATTTAAGATGATTAAACAGTACTAAAAGATATGTATATATTTTAGATGATTAAACAAACACTTAGGATGTGTTAATTAGTATCATTTTAGAGAAACAAGATATATCTTATGTGTCCTAGTCCATTATGTTTGCAAAATTGAGTATTTTTATCTCTCTTATATTAAAAACACACAATATTTGTTTAATATGTCTCCGTCAAACCCTAAATCAGCATCACCTTGTGTTGTTGAAACTTTAATATTAGAACTTTTTCTCTTAAGATTCAAATTAAGGAAAAGGATTAAAAGGAAATTTATTTTGATCATTTATGCAATTTAAATTGCCCACGCGCTTTGCACGCATCAATTTTGTCCAAAATAAATATGTTTTAGATATACAAGAGACTAAAAGTATTCAATTTTGATAAATATAAATAATTAAATATATATTTATAAAATTATTTTAGACAAATCCTCAAACATAAAGGATTTTTGTCGTTTTCTATATATGCATGAGTTGAAGAATATTGAGATAATATGCAAAGCATTATCAACCATCATGTCTTAAAGAATAAAATGAACTTTAGGTTTAAACCGTTTATAACATGATCCCATCTTTTTCAGTACTATATGGCCACCTTTCTTGTATTAAAATCACCCACGATTACTGGATATATACTTTAGTGCTACTACAATAACAATATATTTAATGTTATATTACAATATATTTAATGTTATATTACAAGTAAGGTTGGAGATTGGAGGATAGAGATTACCTAAATTTTACTCTTACTTTGTATAGGTAGAGACACTATTTTTTATAGACGCTTGACTCAAGACTATTTTGCACTAAAATAACAATAACATACTCAGTGTGATATTATTACAAGTGAGGTCGGAAATTGATGCGTAAAAATTGTGTAAACCTTAGTCTTACTTTATCGAGGTAGATCGAGAGACTATTTTTAGTAGCCTCTCGACTCAAAAATACTTTGTACTACCAATATTATTAGTATGTGGTTCTTTTCTCTTGGTGATTTTGAGATTTCCATAGAAATTGGAATAAGTGATTGATAAGACTAGGTGGGTATATAAAACGAATAAACTGCATTAATAATTAGAGTTACAATTTAGTGTTTAATGAGAATAAGTTGTATCTATTGACAATATTTTTTGTTACGTAATATCTACATCGAATCAAAAAATGAAATGCGTTGGGCGGCTCTAAGGTAAGACAAGTGAAACCTTTTGCCTAAGCCCCAAACATTAAATACTCCAAAAGCATAAAATACTATATTTACTATTTTCCAAAATTAAGTTATATATTTATCTTCCTCTATATTTTTTTTTTTTATTTTTTTTTTTTTTTTTTTTTTTTTTTTTT
>NC_061121.1:25060386-25074581 GCF_002878395.1 Capsicum annuum | reverse complement strand
AGAAAGATGCCAAAGTTTTTTATACCATGACCCAATTATGTATTATGTACTAACTACAGATTGTGGCAATAACTTTAGTATTAATTATTATTATTACTAATAGGTCAATAACAACTTCAAGATAGTACAACCAATAACTTCATAGTACCCCCTTCTTTTACTTTACCTATTTATAAACAAGATTCAAGCATTTATACCAAATATGTTTTTTTAATTATAATGTACAAAAACTCTTTGAAGTCTTAATTCCTTCCACCATATACTCCATATTCAGGTACACTGAAAGCTCAAGATTTTTGTGGTATTAATTAAAGTATTAATATATGTTCCGTTTTTTTCTACCCCTATAGCTAGCCAACCAAATAATGCATATAATTAATGTGATGAATTAAATCCAGCTTTTAGTAACAACCAAATCCAGCCAAACACTTTAATTTTTTTTTCTCCCATGAGTGGCATGTATGTCAAAATTCTGTATAATATGTAGAAGAATAAATAACATGCAATAATAATATTATTGAACCACAAGTTATCAAAGGAAATATAACAGACCTTAATTAATTAATTATCATTGTCACAAAACCAACTAAGTATGTTCCAAGATTATTAAGTTGAGAAATTAAGTGACACAAAAAAATTAAGCTTCTCTATTTATTTGTAATAGTTGTAGTTTAAAATTTTTTACATAATACAGTGATAGTTTAAATATTTTATAGTACATATGCGCAGATACAATTAGGCAAGGATATTCTATACGCACGGATATAATACAACTATGATTATGCGTATGGATATAGTATGTTCTGCTAACATAGATATTGTATACATACAAACAGTAGCGGATCCAGAATTTAAGGGTAGTAGGTGCTTAAAAAATTTTAAAAAATAAAGATTCACCTCAATGAGGTTTGAATCTGGGATATTCCTTCTAGTGGAGAACCTTAAAATCAACCTAAATACCAATGCACCCAACCGAATTTTTGTTTAGTGGATGCTTTAATAGATAATATATCTATTTTTGTATATTTTCTATGTAATTTTACCTATTCCGCGTTGAGTTTAGTAGGTGCCGGAGCACCCCACAAATGAATGTAGGTCCACCCCTGCATACAAATGCAATATGCAATGTATTTACTACTCTCTTCGTTTCATATTAGTTAATCCCTATGAATTTGGCACACTCATTAAGAAAATATTAATTAGTGATTTATTTTACCAAATTAGCATTATTAATTATGTTTTGAAAATATAAATTTGAATAAATACACTTTGTTTGATCATTTAATGTTAAGGGTAGTATTAGAAGAATATAATAAAATTCTCTTGATTATTTTATCAAAAGAATAACTAAATTAAAACAAATATTTTTAGAAAAAAGATCAACTAAAATGTAATGAAAAAAGTATTATTATATACACAAATAAAATATATTTTACTTGCACGCAAATACAAACTATTGCGATATATTTCATAACTACATAAACTATCGCTATATTTCATAATTACAATTTACAGGAGGAAACTTCTCTTATTAAATCAGCTCGCACTACTAGTAAAACTAGAGAATAACTCATGATTAGTTATGGTGAATGATTTGAGATCAAAAAATCAGAATCCACTCAGCAGAGAGAAAAAATATTAGCTGATTCTTCTTATTTGTTTTAATTTTTATAGATAAAATTATATGATATTTGTTGTGGGTGAGAAGGGACACGTATTTTATAAATTTAATTGAGACGCATGAAAACTAACTCGAACATATAGTTATATATAAAAAAATAAAATCACAATCCAATCCCCATATGAATTATTTTTATTTTTTTTTTTAAAAGACAATTTGTCGTTTTTGCACAACCAGGTGTGTACTAATTTTCTGTTATAAGTTGATTAATTCCACTTGCTAGATTGTATAATATATTTTATGTATCTCTGTTAATTTTTTCTTACTTATTTATTCCATTGTCTGTAGTGGATTGTTAAAAATATTATTCGATAGTAAAGTGTTAATTATTCGACTGACACTTATGTACTACTCGATTGAAGTAATTTCTTTTTACTCAAAAAAGAAAATGAAATGTGAAAGATTTAAGGATTTCAGTTATATACCATGACTATTTATAATGACTGACTTAGATTATCATTATAGTTTAACTTAACTTATCATGGCAGATTAGTAACAATTTTAATCATAGAACTAATTAGTATTTATCATATAGATTTACTTTCTATTAAACTTAGAGGTGATATGAGTATGAAATATTATTCAGATCATCAGTATATACAGAATTGAAAAGGATTTTATAATCACGGAGGGAGAGTGTTGGCTACGGGCTGGATTGAATTCAATAATTTTGATTTAAATCTTATATTTATCTTTAAAAATTCATTGAATATGTGCATATCGTTAATTTAAACTAAATAATTTTAAAAGATAAAAATCTAAAACTCATAAGCTTCAAGTCTCAACTCTATATCTATTTGTGATACAACCAAAGTAGCCCATTTTAAAAAAATAACAATCATCTTTAATGATATAAAATTTGTTGGTATTATAGTTGAGTAATTCGCATATAGTCAGTGCGTAAGCAATATACGCACTAATTATATAAATATCATACGATTACTATACACTTGATATACATTTGTTATATATTGAATATATTTTCACTAGTTACAAAGGGTTCCAATTGAATGCGTAAATATGTTTAACAATGGGTTAAATATTTAAAAGGTCACATCTGTTTAATTTGATATGTTATATACAATCGTAATATAAGGGAGGAAATCTTTAGGTACACAAACACATTATATTAGAAAACAAAGAAAGAATTTGAAGCGTAGTAAGGATTGACAGGTTGGGTTACTCGATTTTAGCCCATTATAGCCCGATCCATTGCAGCCCAAATAATTTTTAGACGGATCAACTCGATTCATTTTGACATGCTTAAATTCAGTCCAACCAACTCATTTGACGCCACTAAACTAAACTAATGATGACATACAATATATAGGTTAAGACTCGAGAGTCATATCATCATAAATAGCTAGGGGAAATTGAAATTATGAAAGCAAAATAAAGGCATCTAATACGGCTTTATGCATAATAAAAAGCTAGTGAAATGGACATATATCAAATTGAATTTGAGTTCAAGTGAAATGGGGAAAGCATATAAGAAGCTACAAGAAGATGCTTATTACCCTATAATATGGTACTATAGACTAGCTTTTTTATGTATTATCACTTAGAATTTGTATCTTTCCAAAGTCTCTTAATGGGAAAATGTCACTATCATATCATGAATGTGGTCGTTTTTTATGACCTTATAATATTTCATTATTATAAAGGGGCAGTTTGGGTGCACTAAAGTTTTCGTTATGCACGGAATTCGAGAAAGGAAGACGAACCACAAGGGGTTCATCGTATGGAGTTTTACCTTACATTTCTATAAAGGTTGTTTCCACAAATTGTACTCATGACTTTCAAATCACATAACAACAACTTTACCAGTTACTCTCGGGTTCCACTTCTCATTCTTTGTTATGTGTATGTTATTTTCACTATTTGAATTTAATTTAGTTAGGCAACATTCACGGATTTCTTGTTTCCCTATAGCCTCCTCTTTTATTATCTGTAATATTAAAAGAAGAAATAATTAAAGGCATCAAAGAAAATGGTGGCATGGTGTTGTACATATTTTGAAAATTCCTTTATATATACTTTTGTCATGTATAACTTTCTTTTTTTTTATTCCTTGGTCGTTATTCGATTATTATTTATTCACACATTTCGTGAGGGAAAATAATTCTTGGTCCATACCCCCACACACATGATTTGATATACAAGAAAATTGACACGTCCTAAAAAATTTACATTATACTCTTAGAATACACATCAGTTTGATCGTTTATCTTATTTATGACTAGGTTTATGATTTATTTGAATTAAGGGGGAGGAGTAATTGAAGGTGACATTTGCCTAACTTAATATTTGGGTGGAGGATAGATATATTTATATTCGATTCACAAAGATAATGAGAATAACTCAAAAGGAAATAAGTGTGTGTACGTTTCTTCTTTTGACCTTTGTTCTTGGCTTTTCATATATTAGTAAAGTAATTCAGTTTTTTCCCTTTTGTAGCCAAAAAAAGAAAAAAGTTAATCCAGTTGATAAATTACAACGTCAAAACCGTTTTTTATCCGCACCTGATATTTACATCAAATGAATTTGCTTGTCCAAAACTTTGGTAAGGTGTAACGTAAACGGAAAATACTTTATACTTAACAAAAAATTTGTAAGTGATATTGCTTAATATTATATGAATGAACATACTTGTGATTTTGATGCATTTGTAAATCCAATTGATAAATTATAACATGATATTAACCGCACCTAATATTTACACCAAATAAATTTGATTGTCAAAAATTTTGGTGAGTGTAATGTACAAACGGAAAATACTTTATACTTAGCAAAAAAAAGGTCAAAGTGATAATACTGCTTAGTTTTACGAATGAACATGCTTATGATTTTGATGCATTTCAAAGCTTTCTAATTTTAGATACATGTCCAATCACTTTTAATTAAAAATAGTATCAAGATATAGACTATAGCTCCATCTCATGTGGTCCATTTAATTTGTTGAAAATGCAATATTATCTTGTGTTGCTTATATAAAAATAAAAACCCTAGTAGTATAATATATGGAATTTGATGGATTTATAAGTTATATAGAATTTTCCTCAAGTTGAATTCTTATTAAATGATTATCATTCCAACAGTTATCATTTTAGAAAGTTACTTTCTCTTTTGAAGAGAATTTGAATCAAGAAGAAATATAACCTTGGAGATTAATAATAATTATTTACTAAGCGATCATGCAAACGAGAGATATCTTTCTTTTTGCGTAAGATCCTAACATTCTTAGAGACAAATCGTGACTCTTTACAATTTTAAAAGTTCAAATCGATGAGGAGAGCTCCGTGGAAGCTAGAGCACCACACTTAGCTTATGAGAAAATAATCCTATTTTCCTAACTCTACACTCTTCTTTTTCCAAATTTGACTTTTACTCAAAAATAAAATTAAATTAATAACTATTTCCAATTTTATTTTTATATAAATTCTAGAATGCAGACCAAGAATATCTAATGAGTGGTTATCTTTTATTTTTTTTAAGAAAATAAATAAATATCTGAAAAGTAATTAGGAAAAAAAGTTAATATTGGAGTTGTCTTAATGGAAAACAACTTATAATTTGGTGTGAAAGTGGGACCTTTCGCCAGATAAAAACCCAAATTATAATGCATTAGATGCTATGTATACAACATACATGTCACATGGGGTAGTCCCCTTTTCTTTATTTCCATTTCTTTTTTTCACTCCAAAACAAGAAATAACACCACTAGACCAAAAGCCAAAAACAATCTAAAAAGGAAATGAAAGAAGAATCAAATAAAATTAAAGTAATTTTAAAGCTAAATAATAAGGAAAAACAAAACATAAAAAGATGAAATATAACATAAAAAGAGTTAACTTTTATTTTATTTTTCATCGAATGTATGTCTAACACTCGATTTTTACTTTAGAGCTAAAACAAGCTCATATGAGAGTTAATTTGACTACCCTAATTATGACGATATATTTTGAGATGTTAATATGCAAATCTACGTACTACTATTTATTAATAATATCTTTTATTTCGTCCAAGTAGAATCTAAAGTATCGCCTTTATCTTTCAATGTGAGTAATCAACCAACTCCATTTCAAGAAAAGGAAAATTTAAAATCTCCAATTAAGAATACAATACATTCACCTCACCACAATCATTTTTTAGAGTATATACACGAGTTGTTTCTTAATTGTACTACATAATACATATAAGACATGTATCACCAACAACATTATTTCCAAAGTCTTTATTCCATTTTTCTATCATTATTTTTATTTTTTATTTTCGTTTTATTTGCATCAATATGAATCAGAATGATGGACTTTTGCAATTTAGTGGCCCTTCCTTTCCCTCATTCTATATTCTTCCAAATTTTTTATGCTTCCTAGGAGGTTTAGAAATGGAAAGGAAGTAAAAGGAAATAAATTAAATAAATTAGCTCTTTGTAATATAGACCTTGAACCAATTCCCCTACCAATATCTTTTCACTCGAATTTGTAGTAACAGACTTATCTATTATGAATTTATATTTTTTACATAAATTGGGGGTTATTATATAGAAGTATATTTATTTACTGCACACTCAAAAAAAAATGCCGACTGACTTTTACGAGAGTTTCAAAAGATAAAACTAAGAATGAGTAAATAAGAAAAAGGAAACAAATTTAATAAATTAGCACTTTGAAATAGATCAGGAATCGATTCCCCTACCAATGTCTTCTCAATCGAGTTTGTCGTAATGAATTTGTCTAGTGCGATTTGTTTCTATATTATTTGAGAGTTATTGTATAGAAATAAATTTATTTAGTGCATACTCAAAGAATAGCGATTGCAAATTTCATAAGGGTTTCGAAAGTTTAAAATAAGAATGAGTAATAAATAAGAAAAAGGAAAGAAAGCCTGGAAGCAAATAAAGTAAAGGAAGAAAGTGAGTTTTCATTCTTTTGTTATGTATATTTATTTTCTTGTTTCATTAGCTTATTCTTTTACGTTTCCGACATTTCTTTTTCAACAGAAACTATAGAATTTGTCCTATTTACTTGTTATAGTTTATTAGACTTTTTAATTAAATTTTTAAAAGAAAATAACATTAGTAATAAAAATCATCGATCAAAATACCTTTATATATTTGTGGCCTTGTCACGACCCTGATTCGAGGCTCTAGCCGCGACAGGCATCTCGAACCATCAAGGCCCGAGAGACAGCCCACTAATGATATTGTTCGCTCTGGGCTCAGACCCGCACGGCTTTAAAACGCGTCATTAGAGAGTAAGATTTTCTTACTTATATACCCAACATCCCTCTTATGTTTTGCCGATGTGGGACTCCTTCCTAAGTTGGGGTATTACAGGACTTCTCATTCTCCTTACTTCATTCTAAAATAATTAATTAAAATAATAAAACTATTGCTTGATTTTTATAGAACGGTAAATAACTTAGGACAACTATTTTTAGCAAAAGTGACGAGTAAATATGCCTCGGGAGAGTATATGTTTGTCCAAAGTTTATTTAATTAACATGGTTGATGGTAATGAACCAGATAGAATCATAGAGATGTTAAATATCACGAATCCAAGAATTAATAAGAATAAATAAACGGCCAATTATTGAATAAAATAATTTATAAGTCAAAAAACATATTTAATCTATAGTTAAGGAAAATATCAAATAAGGTGGAGTTACGGTTAATGTGATCAAGATATTTTCAGTTTAATTATTCCATCAGATTTTCAATGCATCTTATTATTTAATTCCATCAGATTTTCTATTTAACTCTTTTGGTCTAAACATTAATTAACTCCACATAATTAATTAACTCCACATAAACATATCAATGAGATCAAGACATTTCCTAATTTAATGGTGTAATTCATATGACAACAATATACTCATTTGAATTCATGTGAAACTTTTACTTTAATCCTCAATATCCATAAATTTCAATATAGGATCATCATCTCAGTGAACTGAAAATTGAGTAATGTGTATAACGTTTCAAATGAGGACAAAAGAAGTGTATATACACGGTGAACAAACAAGAAAATATGAAAATATTGCACAAGTCAATGAGTACTACTAGTAGTAGTACTAATATAAACTTTTTCCAAAAAAAAAAAAAAATCAATATTAAAGTAAGCAAATAAGTAATAGAGTATTAATTATGGTATTTGGGCATGGCAAAGTGTGCTAATGGGTTTAATTATATTATAATTATAATTTTTGTGAGTTGCAATTAGTTCCTTTCTCACCATCCAATAATGCTTCACATGACCACACGTCTTTATACAAGTGGTGAACACGTGGACAAATACTATTGGATTAAAAATGCCTCGATTTATGAAGGTTTTGATTATTATAAGTGCTTAGTGCACGCCAGAATCTTTTTTATCTTTTTTTATTTAAAAAAATTATTAATAATTTTCTTTATTTTTTAATTTTTTTTTTGTTTATGTTTTTGTGGATTTGGGATAGTGGAGTTGCTTGGTTTTGAAGTTTGTTTTTATTATTATTGTGTTGTACATAGTTATATGTTGATGATTATTGTGTGCACGTGGCCTTGTTTCCAATTTTTGTTTTACAAGAATTTTTATCGCAAGAAATTGTGTGCTCCTTTCAATTCAAACTATACGTCATAATTATAAAAAGAATTATCTTAAATTATTTTTTATTTTGAAAATTTGAGACAAAACTAATTATTTTTTCGTATTTAATTTAAATAGAAATTGCTCATCGAAATGACAAATGCCTTAATAGATTAAATACTTACTAAACAGAGATTATTATATATATAATATATATATATAAATGAGGATAAAAGAGTTAAAAATATCTTCTAATTAATATTTTTAAAAAATATGTAAAAGAGAAATATGATAAATAATTTAGAAACGAAGATAATATTAGATTATCATGTTCAATCCAAATTCTCTCCCTATTATAAATATAATTATCTTACATTATTTTTTATTTTGAAAATTTGACACAAAACTAATTATTTTTTCATATTTAATTTTAATAGAAATTGTTCATCGAGATGACAAATGCCTTAATAGATTAAATACTTACTAAACAGAGATTATTATATATATAGAGAGAGAGAGAGATGGGGATAAAAGAGTTAAAAATATCTTCTAATTAATATTTTTAAAAAATATGTAAAAAAGAAATATGATAAATAATTTAGAACCAATATAGTATTAGATTATCATGTTCATTCCCAATTCTCTCCCTATTATAAATATAATTATCTTACATTATTTTTTATTTTGAAAATTTGAGATAAAACTAATTATTTTTTCATATTTAACTTTAATAGAAATTGTTCATCAATATGACAAATACCTTAATAGATTAAATACTTACTAAACAGAGATTATGATATATATAATATATATAGATGAGGATAAAAGAATTAAAAATATTTTCTAATTAATATTTTTAAATATATATAAAAGAGAAATATGATAAATAATTTAAAAACGAAGATAATATTAGATTATCATTTTCATTCCAAATTCTCTCCCTAACTTTGTCATTCTCTTTTTCCTTTTCTCCCTCTTTTTATTTGGTAATAATTAATACTCTTCTCATCCTAAAATATTTAATGTTAAGTGCATATTAGATTCGACTTCTCATACAAACAGTTTCAATTCCACACGTAACTCCAAATCAAACCTAGATGCCAAAGAGGTTATTCCTAATATTTTTAGTACACTGACACTAAACAAAATACTTTTATATGATTATTTGTAATTTAATATAGGTTCATGCTCAGCTTATTTTACTAAACTGTAATTGCAACATATGATAAACATTAAATATTAATCTCCAAAATATTTTTTTAGAAAAAAACAAAGAAATAGATCATTCATTTTCTATCGCAATTAGCTCAAATTAACATGAGTCATAAACTCATCATAATATCCTTTTTGTAGTATGAAAACACTCTTTGTATAAATCCTTCCACCACTTGAACTTCTTTCTACTTGATTAATATAATGTGCTTTTACTTTAAATTCTAAGCAGAATAATTTATTTTATGTATTTATACTTTTATTTTTTAAAGAAGAACATGTATATTGATATATAGTTATTGCTAAGTTACAATAAATGAAAATAGCTAACTAGTAGTTATTTATCCTATAATTAATTAGAATTTCAATTAAGCTTTCTATTTTATAAGATTACCGGAATCAAGCAACTTTAGTAATGTCACACCCCTTTTTACGCTCAAGGGATCGAGTCGAAGGGTTTTTACAATTAAAGTGACGATTTTAAATAGAGATTATTTTATTTACTATTTTCACAGTCACCACTTGGAATTGAGTTATGGTGTTCCAAGTCACTTTATTGTATCCCTAATCAAAAGGAAATGACTCTTTGTTGGTCTGTGAAAATAGAAGACTGGGTAAAGACTGAGTTTTGAATTATTTTGCAACTAGCCTCACTCCCGTATCAATAGGTCTGTCCTCTCTTTTATTTATCATTTATGACGGATCTTAGAGAAACCTGCGATCCATTTCACTTATTTTATGATTGATTGATTAATTAGATCGTAAGAATGCATTTAGTCTAAAGGGTGAATAAAACATATTAAGATAAACACTTATTGTAATTTTAACATTCACCCAGAACTTTAAAATAAATATTTTATAAAATGTTTAATATTCAAAATAAATTATCAAATAAGAAAACCAACCAAAATCTCGAATTCTAAGTATAAAAATATAGAATAACCAAACTACTGTCAATGGCTATCGGAGAAATTTTTGTTGACTTTTATTAGAATTTTTCCTTGAGAAAATTAAAAAAATAAAATAAAACATTTTGACCATCCATTATGTCACTAGTATATTCATTTTAAAGGATCCACGTTACATCTTTATTTATTAACTTTATTCTAATATTAATAATAATTATAATTATAATAATAAAATAAATTTGGCATCTCAACTAAAAAATAAAGCAAACATTAATTTTTATATTAACAAAGCAAAGTAGAATTTTGTGTGTTCAGTAGTGTGTACATATTTATCTCAAAACAGAAATGGAGGCAATGTGTGTGGCGTAAAAAAAAGGAAAAAAAAGAGTATGAAAGTATATATTTGTAAATTGGCTTATGTGAATGTGCACGTTGCTATATGCAAGTTTCCCCTTTGTATTGTGTTACCAGATATTCTCACTATGCATGTGCATTCATTTTTTATTTTTTCTACATTTTCTTTTATATAATTTTAACATACAACATTTTAACATTCAACATATCTATATACAATACATCAACCATTCATGCTTTTCATAGGAGATTTATAACTTTAACAGAAATAGGATCAAAACAGAACCTGTATGCCAACTTAATTGAATACAAAAGCAAGAAGTTATCACCAGAAACTTCAACAGAACTTCAACTTCAATTTTTTCTTTTCTCTCTTTTGTTTGATCTTTTTTTTATTTTTTTTTCTATTTTTTTTATGCTGTCTTCTTATTTTTCTCTCTCAATCTGTGTTTTCTGATCTGTGTAGAATAGTACGTTGTTTTTAAAATTGAGGGGGAGTGGTTACTTATCAGATAAGGATAATTTTAAATTTTGAATCTTTTTATTTTCTATTTTTTTTATTTTATATATAGGATAATGATCTCATTTTTTAATAAATAAATAAATTATATAAAAATAAATAATACTCATAATAATAAAAAAAAATATTAACTAATTAATTTTTATACTTAAGAAAAATAAAAATATAACTAACTTAAAATAAAATATAATTAAGAGAAAATAAAATCACTAGCTTATTTATAAAAATCTAAATTAAAAGAAAAAAAATATATATTTTTTTTAAATTTTCATTTTATTTTAAAAATAAAAATATCTTAAAATGTAATTTTATTTATTTATTTTCATATAAAACTTATTAAAATGAAATAAGATTTATAATAATATCGGATCAAATATAAATATTTAATATCGAAAAATATATATATATTAAATTTGGAAGGGTCAAAATCACGTGTCTACAAGTAAGATCCCGCCAGTCAATTGATCCTCCTATCAAATCGTATAGGTAATTTTAGTATATATCTTCCCACACCAAATTTTTCATTGACGAAAAATATATCTACTTCTACATAGTTGATATAATTATGTTGTATCAAATTATGAATAATATCACATGCAGCCTTATTATCATAATGTAGTTGAATTGGTGCCTTAGGTGGATAACCCAAACATGTAAAGCAAAGTTCGATCATAATGCTTCACATATTTCAATTTTCAAGTGTCATTCCTCTTAATTTTATAAAAGCAAAATAACTCGAAGTAGACCGTCTATCATCAATAGCTCCATCCTAATCAGTATCTATATATACATTTATGCTTTGAGGATTTGCACATTTTGTCAACAAAATTAAATTTGATGGAGTTGATTTAAAAAAATTCGAGATGTGCATGGTCGTATTTATATGTTGCTCATTAATTAGGATCGATTTTATATTTTCTCATTTAGTGAATTTAGACGTCATAAGTTATGATTCTAGACGAGAAAAGCTATATTACTTGAATTTGGAGTTAGAAAACTCCAATCAATTTACAAAGATTACACTTTGTAAACGTTTTCACGTGTTGCAGAAATAAACACAGTTCGAGTACTGTTATTCTTGGCTGCAATTTTTTTTTTACTTGCCACTCACCATGCTAATACTTTAGATTTTTACGAAGAATTATACATGAGCAGCATTCTTCTAATTATGAAATAGGATCCTTTCTCAAGATTTCATCATGAATATGTTCAAATTCACCATCTAAATCAGTGAGAAAAATGTGTATCCTTTATCGTTGAATTGATTTGTAGTAAGAAGTGGCGTCCTTCTTATTTTTTATAATGATCTTATCACGAAGGTCACACTCATTGAAAATTTCAATTAATTCTCCATAGTAGGAATAGAGAAATCTGCCATTTTTTTTTTGGCAAAAAAAAAAAAGTGTTTTGATTCAAACAACAACAACAACGACAAACCCAGTGTATTCCCACATAGTGAGGTCTGGGGAGGGTAAGATGTACGCAGTCCATACCACTACCTCCGGAGAAGCAACAAGGCTGCTTCCGATAGACCCCCGGCTCAAGATAGTGTTTTGATTCAAAGTGAAGAATATAATTTATTTATTTTTCGAATATCTCGAGCTGTAGGTAAGTAAGTATATTGCTTCATATTAGAGATCATAGACATCAAAAGTCACGTCTTAACCTTTTGATTGACTGTATACTACATTTCATATTATTCTTTCTTTTTTAGTACGTGGTTGTGTACTCCCACAAGCGAAGGAGAATTCTTATTTTTCATCGATATACATCTTTTTTATGATCTGAGACCTCATACGATAATTTATTTCATCTACGATAATTCCTGCATTGACACCAGGATAATTTTTTTTGTGTATATTGTTATTTCTCAAATTAAAGAAGAACGTGTATATCAACATATAACTACTGTTAAGTTAAAATAAATGAAAAAAGTAACTACGAGCTATATATTTATCCTACAATGAAAGATAATATAAACTATTTTACAAAGATTACTAGAATTCAAAAGAAAAAAAAAAAAATCAGCTTTACAATGATTATAGAATCAGACCTAAAATGTGTATCGCTACACTTAAAACAGTTTCAATTTCTCATAAATGAAAAAGAATTCTATAATTTACAGTTTTGGTGATTGAGATAATTAAAAAATTATTACATTAGGTGGTTCTCCAAATAGTAAGAATATCATATAGAATAAGCTTGAAGAAATACCCATTTCTTTTGAATGAAATTTCTTGCTTTATATATCAAACGTCGTGAACTTGATGAAGTCTTAAATCAAAATTGAAATATGATAAAGTTATCTTTGATACACAAATAGAGGACTATATTATTTGTAAGAGATGTGAATGAAATGTCCAGCATACTTAATTGAGTTACCTAAAAAGTGTAAGAAAACTATATTCAATTGTTCTAAATCCTTATAATTATGATTAAAAAATTATTAAATATTAACATGTTACAATCTGCATTGGATCGTAAAGGATTGTTGCTTTTTATTTCTTTTCTATGAACTATGACAGAGTTTTTTTTTTTTTTTTGATATACTAATTAGGAAAACAAGATGTAAAGATAGAAACTGGATAGAACAACTCTATACATTTATAAGAACAATTGTATAGGAAAAGGGAGATGTAGAGCAGACATGATTGGTATTTTTCTCTTTTGGATTTCTTTGAGTTGAGGTAATTCGTTTGGAGTGTTGAAATAAAATGTATTTGTTCGATCAGAAAGAAGATCACTACTTCATAAAATGTAGCTCCATTTGTTATCTTAGATAATATAGTCACCTATGATAAAGAACATCTATTCCAAATTAATATTGAATTACGAGATTAGGTTAGTTAATCCCCCAGACTATGAAGCAAACCTAATGCATTAAATCAAAAACACCTTAGCATTATTTTCAAAAAAAAAAAAAAAAAAAAAAAAAAAAAAAAAAAAAAAAA
>NC_061121.1:25045781-25060286 GCF_002878395.1 Capsicum annuum | reverse complement strand
AAAAAAAAAAAAAAAAAAAAAAAAAAAAAAAAAAAAAAAAACTAAAAGAGGAAAATAATATAATACCATATATATTCTTAATGTGAAGTATAATAAAATATTTCGGAGTGTAGAAACAATCTTGTTTGTGTCTACCCTTAACACAGTATAATTGAATTTATAGGATGTTGCTTAAGAACATGCAAATTGGGATGATCAAAAAATGCAATTTAATTATTGTAACTTGCTTACTTAATATGAGCAAAATAAAAGAAAGAAAGGTATATAGAATTGAATTGAAATAATATGGTAGATAAATAGAACAATTAAGGCTTGATATTATTCATGTTAAACAAAATAATGAGTAACCGAGTTCAAGATCTAAAGAACACAAGGTAATCTCATATCGCTGATGAATTAATGAGAATTCGATGATGTATAATGATGATATTGAAAATTATTTATAATGCGACCCTGGGGAGCATAATTCGAGAATATAATTTGATCTTATCTTGACGCCGCCTCAACCTAGTATCTCATATCACGATTCTGGAGCTATGTGGATCAATAAATGTGGTATCAAACTCAACGATCCTAAATTTGGATCTTTTACGAGTGCGATTATTTCTCCGAATATATAGGTGATAACGACGATGAGATACTTAATGCATGCTTATTTATTATTGAGTCGATTTGATTTGTCTTTACCCTATACAATTTGATCTTCCAATTTGATTTTATGGACATTCTATTTTGCGCATGGACTTATTTTTACCTTCAATAATTTAATTAAAAGAATAAATAACGGTATCTTTTAAATACAGTTTCGTGTTAATGTAGACTGACTTTAACCTATTCGATAATATACTTTTTATGGATAAGTCAAAAGTACCGGAATTCATTTTCTTATTAAATATTGTATCCACTAATGAGAGAAGTTTACATGTATACTTAAGCCTCTTTAATTATTTTTAGAGTTAATTGTTGACTTGGAGGTCGACAGAGTTGACAAGTGGATATACAAGTCAATGAAATGAATGCTTTGATTAAAGTTAATATAGTGGTGAGTATTAATTAAATCGTAGTATTCCGTAGTGCTTCTTCAGAAAAAAAATAATACTGCCACCATAGACTTAATTAGTTTTATTATGAATAAAACAAAAAGATGAAGGACTCGCGGTGCGATGCACTAAAATTTTTTATATGCGTAGGTTTGGATAAGAATTGAACCATAAGAATTTATTATATGTAATTTTACCCCGTATTTTTACAAAAGGATGTTTCCGTAATTTGAATGAATCCTGATTAAATAAAAGCAATTTTACAAATTATTTCAAGACTTCGTTGGAATTTATATTAAATAAAAAAAGATAATGAATAATTTAATGAAAGTAAAAAGGAAGCAAAAGCCGGCAGCGGCGGACATTCTCACACCTGTAACCTTAATTAATTGTTTCTCCTTTTGTTAATTACTGGAAAATAAAGGGGGGGAAGTAATTATCCTTAAAGGTTATAAAGTGGGACCTCTCAAACTACTAGATAAAACAAACTATAGAGGTGGACGGTTTGGGAGTAATGTACTGTTCTTTTTTTTTGAAAAAAAATGATGGTAGTAGTAATATATTCTAATTGGCACTTGGCAATTTAAAAATTACACATATGGTCGAATTAAGGAATTTAAATTGTGATTGTTATTAACCTAAAACTTTAAATATTAAATTATAAAGAATGTTTTCGTCAATTCTAGTAGAGCTGATGATTTATTAGAAATACTTTCTTTTTTTCTCGTAAAATAGAAATAAAATATATATATACTTTATTTTCCTCAAATTCTACTTATAGAATAACACTGAATATACTATTATTAATGAAAGAATATTTATGAAAATTAAAGTAAAAGCTTAATGAAAGAACAAAGTGCTATAAAGAATGTTTTCCTCAATTCTTGACTCAATGATTCATAGAAAGAGTTTTTATGTCTCACAAGATAGATAGAAGTAAAATGTACGTAAATTTTATATTTTTCAAATTTCATTTATAAAATCACATTGTATATATAATTGTTGAAAGAATGTTATCATCAACAAATTATGGAAGTTAACGTAAAAATTTATGAAAAAACAAAGTAAATGGATGCTCTTTACTAGTATATCATTTGAATTACTTAAGAAAATTTTATTTAAAATTTTTAAATATACTTTTTAACCTAAGTAAAATCAAAAGAGGCTGGTGAAAAAGGCAAAGGAGATTAGTGTATTTTTTTTTTTTTTTTAAAAAGATGTAATTAATTATAATTAATTAGAGAGATTAGTATGGAAGGCAACCCACGTGCGGCGACACGTGGCACTAGGAACGAGGGCGATGTCTTTTTTGCTGATTCAAAAATCCAGGGGCTTTGGCACGTGTGAATACACTGACGAAATGGCTACTTTGCTGTTCTCTCACATGCCCTCCATGAGTCAACAACACTCGGACTTTTATCATCTTTTTCAAAAAAAAAATAAAAAATTATTTACACATGAACACAAAAAATAATCAGGAGAAACTCCTTTGAAATAAGTTACTAGTAATTTAAGGACCTCACGAAACTTATGAATAAAAAAAAAAATTTAAACCATTTTGCTGGTTGGAATAGCAGAATAAACCAGAGTTTAATTCACGTATTATGAGATAAACTTTATCGTTCTTTCACACGCTTTCAATCAACAGCAAAAAAAAAAATCATCTACATATGCACAGAAGAAATAATTGGTAACTCCTAATAAATAACGCCTCACAATTTAGAAATAAAGGTAGTAATCTAAGGACTTGACGGAACTTGTGAATGCAAAAAAAAAAAAAAAAAATTATTCAAAAGGAGATCTTAATGATTTATTGAGAAAAACAGCGGAATGAACTAAAGATTAATTTATGTTTTTTGAGATATGAACTTTATCGTTCTATCGCATGTGATGCATGAGAGAACAACGCAGTATTAGTAAAATAAAAATTAGATTTATCTACATATATAAAGAACAAATTAGTAACTCTCTTAATGAATAACGTCTCACAAATTAGAAAAAAAATATTTAAGGACCTGACAAAATTTGTGAATGCAAAAAGTTTTACTGTAAAAGGGATGTTAATGATTTATTTGTTAGAATGGCGAAATGAACTAGAGGCTAATTCGGAAATTCTATCACATGGGCGTGCCGACTTAGGAGAGAATACTCACACTTTGAATCAAACTAAGATAAATAAATTAACTAATTCTATTTATATATGTACAAAGAAATAATTAGTAACTCCTTATAAATAACGCCTAGCAATTTAGAAATAAGATCATTTGAAGACATGAGGAAAATTGGGAAAGTAAAAGATTCTATTAAAAAATTATCTTATTAATAATTCACTGACTGAAGTAATGAAATGAATCAGAAATTAATTCATGTATTCTACGACATAAACTTTATTATTCTATGACATGCAGTACACGAGTTGAACATTCATATTTTTAATAAAAAATAAATAAAATAAACTTTATTTACACATGTAAAGAACAAATTACTACTAAAAAATATCGCCTTAGAAATTAGAGAGAAAAAAAAAAGAAGATAATTTAAGGACATCACAAAACATACGAATACAAAAAATTCTAATGAAAATGATTTTAATGATTTACTAGTTGAAATAGGGAAATAAATCTCAAATTAATTTATGTATTTTATGGTATGTACTTGTCGTTCTATCACATGCATACATGAGGGAAATTTAATCAAAAATTAAGTTAATTAACTTTATTTACACATTTAAAGAACGAATTAGTAGCTCCTACTAATGAATAACGAATCACAAATTAAAAAAAAAATAAAAAAATAAGGACCTTACGAAATTTGTGAATGTAAAAGATATTCAAAAAGAAATTTTAGTGATTTATTAATTGGGATGATAGAACGGACTAGAGATTAATGTATATATATTGAGATTTGAGAAATTTATTTATACGTGTACAAAAATAAATTGTTGGTCTTCCTAATAAATAACGTCTCTCACAAAGTAGTAATAAGATAATTTAAGGACTTCATAGAACTTGTAAATACAATATATTGAAAAAGAAATTTTAGTGACTCGTTGATTAACTCATATATTTTGAAATTCTAGAATTTTTTATTAGAATTATAATTTAATATCAAGTAATATGTTAATAATTAGAAGTATGTAGCAAATATTATATTGCATTATCAGATGTTATTTGAGGAAATTTACCTCGAATAGAAAAAGTTGTCCCTAATCTTATTTCGCGATCTATTATATTGCATTATCAAATGTTATTTAACGTGGATTATTTAACGATAAATTAACAATACATTTATAGTTATTATGTATTGTTAATTGTTCTCTTTTCTGTTACATTTAATATTTGTGATTAAGATTAGTCGAGGCTCCAATGTGGGTATCGAACATTGGGTGGAAAATAATAAAAAAAAACTAATACTGACTATTTATTAGTTTGTTATAGTTACAATTCAAAATATTTTATTATACTTTCACACTCGTTGCTTCTTTTCTCTAGATCATGTTGATTTCTTTTTCCTTTCGTCAAAGATTTATTGAAAACAGTTACTCTACCTTTTAAATGAGGATAAAATTTGCATATACTCTAACCTCTTCAAACCCTACTTTGTGAGACTACACTATTATAATGTTGTTTTAGCAATTGTTAGCTCACAAAATGCACTATTTCACAATTGTATCTTTCTTTTCATACTTACTTTATTACAAAGCAAAAGCCTAACCGAAAGCAACTACTGAAAATGTTGTTATTATTGTCTTCATCGATCTTGACTATATGATGTTAAATACACTATATTTTATAATGTATATACATTTTAACCTTGCTAAGCCTTACTCTGTGGGATCATACTATTGTTATTACTGTAACAATTAGCTCACACAATGCACTATTTCACTATAATTTTTTTGTTTTCAACTTAATTTAGTATTTTCAATAAGCCTATCGAAAACATCCACTTCAAATGTTACTATTATCATCATCATCTTGACTCTATATATGATACAAAATACACTAAATTTCATGAAGTTAATAAGACAATACATTTCATGAAGTAAATAAGACATGATCAAGTGGTACACGATTCTAAAAAATAAACGATTACACACAATTATTTAACACTTTAGCTAAAGATACATTCTTAAGCCAGTAAGTTATTATTTGTCAATTTTCTCAACATCCATCTTTCCAACTCCTTTAAATTGTCTTTACCTTTTAATCGATTTGTTTTTATTAGCCATTCAAATCAAACTAAAACTTACACTATTGCATTATAATACTCCAAAATTTTTCTTACGCTATATATAAAAATGAAAACCATCTCTTAATCATCACAACTTTTAATTTGTGTTTTGAGATTCAAAAAATTTTATCTAAATTTAAGTCTTGAAAAATAAAAAAATTTAAAAATATTCGATGATCACGATTTGAAGAGTCCTCTCAGATAAAGCGAAGTTCTTTTGCAAAATTAGTGTCAAGAGTCAATTCAAATTTATCTTACGTTACACATAAAAATGAAAACCATCTATGAATCATCACAATTCTCAATTTAAGTTGGGAGTTGAGAAAATTTTGTCGCAATTTAAGTTTTGGAAGCTGAGAATTTTTTGATAATTTTTGATGATGACAATTTAATTAAGTAGCTCTCTTTGATAAAGTGAAGTCCCTGTAAAAAAGATTATGCCAATAGCCAGCTCATAGGAAAATTAGGATTATTTTTTAAAAAAATTATAGATGCTAGTATTTAGATAAAAACAAAAATCACCGCTTAATCGTCACAACTCCCAATTTGTGTTTTAAAAATTAAAAAAAAAAATTGTCACAACTAAAATTTTGAAATTATGAAGAAATTTTTTATGAGCATGATTTGAAGAGTTCTTTTTTGATAAAGCGAAGATCCTGTGAGAAAAATATTACGTCACTTTTCAATTCATAGAATGAGCACGAGCACTTGTTAAATTTTTACAGATATTTAATATTAAAAAATAACAACAAATTAATAATACATTTGTAGCTATTATGTATTCTTTATCGTTCTCTCCTCTATTATATTTAATATTGATTATTCTATTAGTTTGTTATTGTTACTGCTCAGCATGTTTTATTATACTTTCACATTTTTAGCTTTTTTTTTATCTAAATTAGTTTAATTTATTCTTTCTTTAGCCAAATGTCTATCAAAATGAATCACTCTACTGTTTAAATGAAGATAAAGTCAGTATAACACTCTAACCTTCTCAAACCCTACTTTGTGCGACTACACTATTATAATGTTGTTTTAGCAATTATTAGCTCACAAAATATATAATTTTACTGTTATTTCTTTCTTTTCATACTTACTTTTATTACTTAGAATCAATAATATAAAAATCTAATTGAAAACAACTATTGAAAATGTTGTTATTATCATCATCATCTTAATTGAATATATGATGTTAAATACACTAAATTTTATAATCTATATACACCCCAATCTCTCTAAATTCTACTTTGAGAAACTATGCTATTTTTATTCATGTAGCAATTGTTAGCTTTCACAATGCACTATTTCATTACAGTATCTGTGTTTTCAAATTAAATTAAGTACTTCGATAAACATATCGAAAATATTCACTCCAAAATGTTATTATTGTCGTCATTATCTTGACACTATATATGATGCAAAATACACTAAATTTCATGAAGTAAATAAGACATGATCAAGTGGTACACGATACTTAGGAAATAAGTGGTTACACACTATTGTTTAACACTTTATTCTTAAGCTAGTAAGTCATTTCTTGTCCATTTTCTCAACTGTCATTGTTCCAACTCCTTTAAATTATCTTTATCTTTTACTCGTTTTGTTTTTATTTGCCCCTCAAATCAAACTAAAACTTAAACTATTACGTCATAATACTTCCAAATTTATCTTACGTTACAAATAAAATTGTAGACAACCTCGTAATTATCAAAATTTCCAATTTATGTTTTGGGATTTGAGAAACTGTCTCAATTAAGTTTTGAAAATCAAGGAACTTTTAAAAATGTTTGATAATCATGACTTGAAGATTTCTTTCTAATAAAGTGTGGTTTTTCCGAAAAATTATTATGTCACTAGTCAATTCAAATTTATCTTACGCTACATATAAAAATAGAAATCACCTCTTAATCCATCACAATTCTCAATTTAAATTTTCAAAGTTTCGCTCAAGTCAAACTAAAACTTACACCATTAGATCATACATTGATTTATTTTTTCTCTAGTTAAAGGTCTATAAAAAATAATCACTCTAATTCTTAGGTGTGGATAAAGTCCACATACACTCTAATCTCTTCAAATCCTACTTTAAGCAATTACACTATTATAAAGTCGTTTTAGCAATTATTAGGTCACAAAATGCACAATTTCACAAATGTATTTTTTTTAAAACTTATGTTTATTACTTAGAATTAAAAACAAAAGTCGAATTGAAAACAAATATTAAAAATGTTGTCATTATTGTCATCATCTTGACTGAATATATGATGTTAAATACACTAAATTTTATAACATATGTGTATTTTAACTTTTCTAAATCATACTCTGTGGGACTACACTATTGTTATTACTATAACAATTAACTTACATAATGCACTATTTCACTACAGTATCTTTGTTTTCAAACTTAGTTTAGTACTTTCAATAAGCCTATTGAATTATCATCATCTTGGCTCTATGTATGCTGCAAAATGCACTAAATTTCATGAAGTAAATAAGATATGATCAAGTAGTACACGATATTTAAAAATAAATGATTACACGTCTTTGTTTAATACTTTAGCTAAAGATACATCCTTAAGCCAGTAAGTCATTATTTGTTCATTTTTTAACTTTCATCTTTCCAGCCCATTAAAGTTGTCTTTATTTTTTAATCGATTTGTTTTTATTAGTCACTCAAATCAAACTAAAACTTACATTATTACATCATAATACTCTCAAATTTTTGTTATGCTACAAATAAAAGTAAAAACCACCTCTTAATCATCACAACTTTCAATTTGTGCTTTGAGATTCGAAAAAGTTTTAATAAAAGTTTTAAAAACTGAGAAATTTTCATCGAATTATATTTAGAGATGAAAACTGAGAATTGTCAATGAAATCGTCACAATTCTCAATGAAAACTGAGAATTTCTGAGATAAAAGTTTCATTGAGATAAAAGTTTTGAAAACTAAGACAATTTCTCAATGAAATCGTTTTGATAAAAGTTTTATCGAATTCTAAATCGTCACAATTCTCAATGAAAACTGAAAAATTGTCTATCTTTCATTTTAATAAAAGTTTTGAAAACTGAGAAATTTCTGAAAATTTTCGATGAAGACAATTTAAGGAGTTCTTTTAATAAAGTGAAGTCCTTGCTAAAAAGATTATGTCAATAGCCGGTTCATATAAAAAATAGATCACTTTTTTAAAAAATTATAAATTCTAGTCTTTACATAGAAACAAAAATCACCACTTAATCGTCACAATTCTCAAATTTGTGTTTTAAAAATTGAGAAATTTTTGTCAC
This sequence comes from Capsicum annuum, assembly GCF_002878395.1. Classification (NCBI taxonomy): domain Eukaryota; kingdom Viridiplantae; phylum Streptophyta; class Magnoliopsida; order Solanales; family Solanaceae; genus Capsicum; species Capsicum annuum. Next base: position 25,051,726 of record NC_061121.1, on the reverse strand, counting down.
GATTAAAATTTTGAGATTACGGAGAAATTTTATAAAAAAGTTCGATGAGCATGATTTAAAGAGTTTTTTTTGATAGAACGAAGATTCTGTGAGAAAATGTTACGTCATTTGCCAACTCATAGAATAAACAGGAGCGCTTGTTTAAAAGATGATAGATATTTAATATTAAAAAATAATGATAAAATTAATAATATATTTGTATCTATTATGTATTGTTCATTGTTCTCTCCTCTATATATTTAGTACTGATTATTCTATTAGTTTGTTATAGTTATTGTTTAGCATATTTTATTATACTTTTACACTCATAGCTTTTTTCCTCTAAATTATTTTGATTTATTTTTTCTAATCACTCACTCTACCTTTTAAATGAGGGTAAAGTCTCCATAACACTCTAAGCTCCTCAAATCCTACTTTGTGTGACTACACTATTATAATATTATTTTAATAATTATTAACTCACAAAATACATAATTTCACTATTATATCTTTCTTTTCATATACGTACTTTTATTATTTAGAACCAAAAATATAAAAATCTAATCGAGAAAAACTATTGAAAATGTTGTTATTATCGTTATCGTCTTGACTGAATATATGATGTTAAATACATTAAATTTTATAATCAATATACACTCTAACCTCTCTAAACCCCAATTACATTATTTTTATTCTTGTAGCAATTGTTAACTTTCACAATGCACTGTTTCAATGCGGTATCTTTGTTTTCAAACTAAATTTAGTACTTCAATAAACATATCAAAAACATCCACTACAAAATGTTACTATTATCTTCATTATCTTGACTCTATATATGATGCAAAATACACTAAATTTCATGAAGTAAAAACACAATAAATTTTATGAAGTAAATAAAACATGATCGAGTGGTACACGATACTAAGAAAATAAACGGTCACACGTTTTTATTTAACACTTTATCCTTAAGCCAGTAAGTCATTATTTGTTCATTTTCTCAACTGTCATTGTTCCAACTCCTTTAAACTGTCTTTACTTTTTACTTGATTTGTTTTTATTAGCCAGTCAAGTCAAACTAATACTTACACCATTACATCATAATACTCCCAAATTTATTTTATGTTACAAATAAAAATGTAAATAACCTTTAATTTTAATTATCATGATTCTCAATTTATGTTTTGGGATTTGAGAAATTTTGCCTAAAATCGAGGAACTTTTAAAAATGTTCAATAATCATAATTTAAAGATTTATTTTTGATCACGCAAGGTTTCTCTGAAAAATTATTATGCCACTAGTCTATCCAAACTTATCTAACGTTACATATAAAATTAGAAACTACCTCTTAATCATCACGATTCTCAATTTAAGTTTTAAGAGTTCCACGTAAGTTAAATTAAAACTTACACCATAACATCATGCTTTCACATCAGTTACTTCTTTTCTCTAGATTACTTTGATTTGTTTTTTCTTTAGTCAACAATCACTCTACTTCTTAGGTGGGGATAAAATTCGCATACATTCTACCCTCTTCAAATTCTAGTTTAAGCGACCACACTATTACAGAGTTACTTTAGCAATTGTTAGCTCACGAAATGCACTATTTTACAAGTGTATTTTTCTTTTCATACTTACTTTTATTACTTAATTAGAATAAAAAACAAAAGCCTAATTAAAAACAAATACTAAAAATATTGTCATTATTATCATCATCTTGATTGGATATATGATGCTAAATACATTAAATTTTATAATGTATGTACACTTTAACCTTTCTAAACCTTACTCTGCGGGATCACACTTTGTTATTACGATAACAATTAACTCACAATGCACTATTTCACTGTAGTATCTTTGTTTTCAAACTTAGTTTAGTACTTTCAATAAGCCTATTGAATTATCATCATCATCTTGGCTCTATGTATGATGCAAAATGCAATAAATTTCATAAAGTAAATTAGATAAATTTCATGAAGTAAATAAAACATGATCAAATGATACATGATACATAAAAAATAAATGGTTACACATCGATGTTTAACACTTTAGCTAAAGATACATCCTTAAGCCAGTAAGTCATTATTTGTTTATTTTCTCAACTTTCATTTTTTTTTCAATCCCTTTAAATTATCTTTACCTTTTAATTGATTTGTTTTTATTAGTTACCCAAATCAAACTAAAACTTACACTATTACATCATATTACTCCTAAATTTATCTTACGTTACAAATAAAAATGAAAACCATCTCTTAATCATCACAACTCCCAAATTGTATTTTGGGATTTGAGAAACTTTTGCCACGATTTAAATTTTGAAATTGAGAAACTTATTAAAATGTTCGATGATCAGAATTTAAAGAGCTCTTTCTGATAAAGTGAAGTTCCTTCAAAATATTATTTTATTTTAATTTAAGTTTATGTAATTGAATTTTTTTTTTGAAAATATTCGATGATCATGATTTGAAGAGTTCTTTTTGATAAAACGAACTTTCTTTAAAAACTTATTATGTCACTAGCCCGTTCAAATTTATCTTACGTTGTGCATAAAAATAAAAATCATCTCTTAATCGTTACGATTCTCAATTTAAGTTTTGGGAGTTTCACTCAAGTCAAACCAAAACTTGCACCATTACATCATAATACTTTCAAATTTATCTTACGTTACAAATAAAAATAAAAATAAAAATTTTATCTTAATCATCACAACTTTCAATTTGTGTTTTGGAATTCGAGAAATTGTCTTGATTTAAGTTTTGAAAACTGAGAAATTTTAAAAATATTCGATGATCATGATTTGAAGAGTTCACTCTGATAAAGCGAAGTTCTTCTGAAAATTATTATGTCACCGGTCAATTTTATATTTATCTTACGTTACACATAAAAACAGAAACCACCTCTTACTCGTTACGATTCTCAATTTAATTTACGGACTGAGAATTTTTTATTCCAATTTATGTTTTGAAAACTGAGAAATTTTTAAGAATTTTTTATGATGACATATTTACAGAGTTCTTTTTGATAAAGCGAAATCCCTGTGAAAAAAAAAATATGTCAATAGCCATCTCATAGAAAGAAATGATCACTCGTTTAAAAATTTATAAATACTAATTTTTACATAGAAATAAATATCACCTTTTAATGGTCACAACTTTCGATTTGTGTTTTGAAAATGAAAAAAAAAATCACGATTGAAATTTTGCTATTATTGAAAAACTTTTGAAAATTTTTGATAAGCATGATATAAAGAGTTCTTTTTGATAAATTAAAGTTCTTGTGAGAAAATATTACGCTACTTGCCAACTCAAAGAAAGAACAGGAGCCCTTGTTTAAAAGTTAATAAAAATTAACCTCTACATAAAAATAAAAGTCTCCTCTTAAACACTCCCAGCTTGTATTTTGGGAATTGAGATTTTTTGTTTTAATTCAGTTTTGAAATTGAGAAACTCTTGAAATTTTTTTATGATCATAATTTAAAGATTTTTTTTTTAATAAAGCGAAAACTCCATGTAAAAACATATTATGTCAATAGCCAACACGTAGAAAGAAAGCTTGTTTAAAATTTTATAGGTATTAGTCTTTATGTAATGAATTTTAGGTCTAATTTAATCTTAAAAGTTAGCACAAAAGGAGAGGATTATCCAAGTTCATATAAGGAGATCAATTGTCCATCACTTTTTCGATGTGGGACTTCTTAACACTCCTCGACATGCTCAGACCTTGTTAGCTGAAGCGTGGAAAGTATTATATGGGGCCTAACATGTAAAGAATGGACTTGAGATGAACTTGGCTCAGATATCATGTAAAAAATGGATCTTGGATCTAATTCAATCTCAAATTTTTTTACATAAAAGTTACATTTTAATTACTGCCCCCAATTTGTATTTTGGGAATTGAGAAGCTTTTGTCTCAATTTAAGTTTTGGTGATTGAGAAACTTTTAAAAAATTTCGATAACCATGATTTAAAGAATTTTTTTAGTTAACGAAGTTCCTATGAAAAAATATTACGCCACTAGCCAATTCATAGGAAGAACTGAGTGCTTATTTAAAAATTTATAGAATTAATCTTTATATAAAAATAAAAAAATCACTCATAATCATCACAATTCTCAATTTGTGTTTTGGGGAATGAGAAACTTTTGCCTCGATTTAAGTTTTGAAAAATGAGAAACTTTTAAAAAATTTCGATGATCATCATTTAAAAATTGTTTTTGTAAGAAAATATTATGCCACTTGCCAATTCATTAAAAAAACAGTACTTGTTCAACAACTTATAGTTTAGTATTCCCTTCGTTGAGTTTTACTCGTCATAAATTGAAATCAACCACCATTAAAAAAAATAATTAATAATATAATTATTTTATCATAATATCTCTATTAAATGATGTTTATATTGTGTCTTGAAATTAATTTGAAAAAAAATAATTAATGCTAAGGATAAAATAGAAAAAAAAAAAACAATCTTTTCCTGATATGACAAAAATGACAAGTAAAAGTAGAAATTCAATTAAAAAATTAGTGATAAGTAAAACTAAACGGAGGGAGTGTCTAAATAAAAATAAAAAACACCTCTTACTCCATGCTCCCAGTATGTGTTTTGGGAATGAACAATTTAAGTTTTGAAAATTGAGAAATTTTTAAAAATCTTTGATGATCATGATTTAAAGAGTTCTTTTCTATAAAACAAAGTTCATGTGAAAAAATATTATGTCACTAGCCAACTCATCAAATTGTCTACTTTTTTTTTTTTTTTTTAATTTTTACTTGTGAAATTAAATTAAAAATATTATTGTTATTATTTTTGTTTGGTAAAATAAAAACCATATATCTGACTGGCACTAAGTTAAAGCTACAACTTTAATTCTTTTTTAGGCTGTATGTATTTAGTCATTTAATTGTAATTTACGGTTGTTCAAAAGAAGGATGCATTATGATGTTTTTTTTTCTAACAAGTCAAAAAGGGATACAAGGATTCGAAATTGCAACAACCAATCACCATCATTTTGTTTTACTATTTGGATCTAAAAATATTTTTTTCTTTTTGCTATTTCTCTATACTCAATAAATGGTTTGGTATTCTTCTTTGATTTTAACTTGTATTTGTGGATGTATATCTTGCTAATTCTAATACATCAATTTATATTCCCTCGTCTCAGATTAGTTGTCAAGTTATTAAAGGTACATTTTCATTAATTCACTTGTTAGTTTACAAAATCAGGATGAAATTAATTATTTTTACTTTATTTACTGTTGTTGAAATTAGATTAACTTAGTCTTGTTCTTAAGGAACGTACAAAAGAGAAATGTGACAACTAATATGAACAGATTGAGTAACTCAATTTTTGAGACGTTTGTTAAAATGTAGGTGTCGAAATTCAAAAATCAATTAAATCAAATCGATACAATTAAAAAAAAAAAAATAGAAGAAAAGATGATAATCTTGGTATTAAAAAATGCCAAAGATGGATTATCAAAATCAACATATGATAATCTAGAATTAAAGTGGAACAACATGAATCCAAGTGTGAATTTGACTTACAAAAAAGGGTAGTATTCATCTGCAAAATTACAAAAGGTATATTAGTCAAAAAAGAAAACTCACCTTATATGTAGAAAAAATATTCAAAATTTTATGAAATAAAAATAGGGGGTTAGATGTGATTATCTAACACATGGAAAAGGACCACAACCAATTTAGGGAATGGAAAAGATAGTTTAAAACCACATACATGACCCTACCATCACTTTCTATCTTTTGGTGTTTGGTCATTGGTAGAAGATCATCTTGAAGTTGGATAATCATCACTTTCACAATTAAGAGATTATGACTCTAATCCAATGTTTTACCTCTCTAATCAAAATATAACTAATTTCCCCCTCCCCTTATCCCCAGTTTGATGTGAGGTATAAGTTATAATGATTCCGTGATAAATGTAGGATTATTTATTTTGTCTCATGTTTGGTTGG
>NC_061121.1:25027072-25042781 GCF_002878395.1 Capsicum annuum | reverse complement strand
CCAACCAAACAACTCCTTAATTTATTACTCCACATGCTTCATTTTATATTATCCTTGTTGACTTGATACATTTCTTAAATTTTTTTTTAATTATGTGGGTATTTTATTAAATTAATCTTATTAACGATATTTTAGAATTCTAAAATGACTATAACTATTTTATTTAGTTATTTACTACTAAGTGTAGTATGGTAAGTTACTAAAACACTCTTGATTTGCAAAAATGGACAAGTAAATTGAAACATTTATTTTTAATATAGGGGCAGGGCGGAGCTATAGCCAAACTTTCGGTGCTCCAAAACACATTAATTCGATGCATATTCGGTCTAATTATATAAAAATGTATAAAATTTGATATAAGATTTAGAAAAGCATCCAGAAAGCCAAGAAGATAGTTGAGTGCTTTAATTTTCAGGCGAAAACTTAAAACTTTGAACGTCATTGTCAATAAGTGTGTTTGTACCTTCTGTGCACCCACGATCCCTAAATCCTAGATCCGTCACAGTTAATAGGAATTAATTAAAAAAAAAACGGAGGGAGTATCAAATATTCATGAATATTTACTGAAGTATTATTTTTAAACTCATCATCACGAATGTACACAATAAAAACATGAAAATACAATTATATTCTATTTTCTCTCTAACTTTAAATAAAAAATCAGAATTACCTTCTAATACTTTGGAAATTCTTAACTAGTGTTACACTTTTAAAATGAGGGTACCGTCCATGTTGTTTAAAGTTTTGAAGAATGAAAGGAATAGGAGAAAAGTTAAAGACAATAAGGGGCAAAATTGGATTTTGAAAAGTTTATCTTTTAATTAATTATGGATTAATTTTTTTTAAAGTGTGGGGAACCGCCTAATAGTACAAAAATATGATCACATCAAAGGGGTCAATTATAATAATGTTGGATGACCTAAAATTCTATTGGAAAATTGGGCAACTTAGCAACCTTTTTCTGTAATTGACCTTCGTTTCATCAAAAAAATTGACCAAACAAAATCTTGGGGGTTTCTTTTCTCTTTTTATTTTTTGAAAAAAATTTAGTGGACATTCTAAGACCAAAAAAAAAAAAAGAAAAAATCAAAAGTTTGATTAGTCTTCATAATGACAATATAGACAACAAAGTTTGAAGCCGACATTATCTTAGTTTTTTTCAACACAAATATTTTAACGTGTATATATTAAACTACTTAATTGGACCAAAAAAAAAAGTATATATTAAATTATTAATCAACACTTGAAATGATTTAATTGGAGAATCTAAGTACAGTTTTAAAGCATGTGAAATTCTTTTATTTACATTAATTAATCCTATTAGGATTTATTTGTCTAGTTTGGTTTGTTTCTTTGACTTCACGAGTGGTAAAAAAAAGGCAATTTTTAAAAATTACTTTCACATGTAATTTTGTCAAGAAAAATTAACGACAAACAAACTTATATATAAAATATTTTATTTACATTAGGTACGTTATTATGTATTTTCACTCAATAAAAATAACAAACTCAGAAAATAATAGATACTATAAAATTGTTCAAATAATTGTAAAGGCAACTTTATAAATTGTTGAATACTCTACATCATTTTAACATGTAACTGGTTAAGTCAATTATTTTAACATGTAACTGGTTAAAGAAAATTAACTACGACAAAATTTATTACAAAAAAAACTTATTCCTATTAAATATGTTGCTATATATTTTCACTTCTCATTAACAATAACAACTTATGAAATGCAAGATGATTTATATAACTCAAGGAATTTTAAGTGCAACTTTATAAATCGTAGGATACTGTATAATATGTTTAGCATGTAAATGGTCAAGAAAAATTAACAACAAACAAAATTTATTACAAAAAATATTGTATTTGCATGAAATACGATACTATGTATTTCACTTTTCAATATAATGACGATTTATAAAATATCAGATACAAAGACAACTTTATAAATTGTCGCATGCTCTATATTACTTTAACATGTCATTGACCAAGAAAATTAGTAACAACCAAAATTTATCACATAAAATATTCTATTTGATTAAATACGTTATTATGTTTTTTCACTTCTTAGAAAATGACTTATTATGAGTTTCGATGATTCTTTTTCTTTGTGGTGAAATCAAAATTCAATTAGAGTTCTTATGATTTATTTGATTGGATGCTTAGAACTTGGGAATTTTCATTTTGTAGAAATTAAGAGACATTCGGAAAAAAAAAAAAAAACATTAAAGAAAAGATAATTCACGAAGATCATCAACTAACTATGAATTTTCAATGAGTATCATAATGTGTTTCAAGATTAATTTAGTTGAAAGATAAAGTGAATCTAAAATATGATGAATTTCTATCTATTAATAATTTGTATTTTACGTGCTTACATAACTAAAATCATTTTCTTTATATATTTTATGTTTGGTTTGATCTATTTGATGCTATATTCCCCTCTCTTTTTATACAAATAAAAAAAATTAATCAGTATTTTTTTTTTATAAATTATAACATAATTACACATCAATCTCAAATTTGACGATATCAATTAGGTGAATCGTCAATATCTAAAACAAATTATTTAAATTTTTTTCATATCATGATTCCGTATTTAGATTCTTTTTAAGTTACTTTATATACGCCACGTAAAGATTATATATTTATCTCTTTATATTATAATCAACATAATTAGTTTTATCTACTGAATTATTTACTAGCTTAATCGAACTAGCATGTGGTTAAATATGTTTTATTTGTACTAGTTTCTTCGCACAAGGTCATAAATAATCATTTAAAAAATAATTTAATATTATTATAATAAAATTTTGAGCAAACAATTATGCGTAAAAAAGGTATAATTTTTGGTGAATGATCAGTGTGAATTATTAAAGTTGTACTATAACTTTTCAGCTTAATTAAAATATAATTGAGATCCATAGCATGTTGTATGATCCCTTATAAACTCATATCAAGATTTTAGCTACTAGAATGCAAGAGGTAATATCTATTGTGATATGCAAACCCCAAGATGGATTTATATCTGAAAGAATTTGATGGCTCTAACTATTACTAGGAATCAGGTTCCTACGACACAGTATAATATTAAATATTGAATTTAGTATGAAATATCTCCTTACTCAAGAGAATAACGATCAAGACTTATGGTGTGTAGAATTTCAAACAACTTCATTGACGTTAAAGAACAATTCAAGATTGTAACTCAGTAATCCTAAAACTCCACTTAACTATCAATTTTATTGCAAAAGAGATTGTATATGTAGTGTGTTAAAACTAATTCTTAGGCTTAATAATGTAATAACCTTGTCTTTAGAATAGCTCATGAGTTTTCTTCAAATGATTTGATACATGTAGCAAGTAATGTATAACTATCAATTTGTAAAGTTGTACTTTGGTGATTAATAGAAAAATTAAGAGATACGACACAAGTAACCTTCAAATCATATTCGAAATTTTAAAGACATATCTAAACTTTACAAGGATTAATTACATACAAATTTTCAATAAGTGTCATGATTTCCTTTAAGATTACTTCAGTAGAAAGATAAAATGAACCTAAAATATGATTATTTTTTATTAGCTTGTATTTTATATGTTTACGATTAAAAACATAACCTTTTTTCTCTACTTTATGATTTGTGTGATTAATTTGATGCCTTATTCTCTTTTTTATTCTATAGAAAAAGTTTGAATCCACTTTTTTTTCCCTCTAAATTATAATCTAATTACGCGTCAATTTTTAATTTGACAATATCAATTAGATAAGTCGTGAATAAATTATTCAATATTTTTTTTATTTTTTTAGAGTTATTTTATATATATCACAATATGTATATATTTATCTTTCTATCTTATGATCAACATAATTAGTTTTATTTACTGAATTATTTATGAGTGGAAACTTTTGAACGATCATTTTGTTAAACAACTTTGTGATATTTTCATTTCATTAAAAGCTAGTAAAAGATGACTGGATTCAAAATATAAGAGAAATGTAAACTCGTTTATTCATGACTTACAACTTTTTTTTTTTCGAGTGCAAACACGTATCATCATTGTATTTTTTTTGATTGCCGGTCATCAATAACCTCTTCAACCTGCGAGATTTTCATTTTGTACTAAAGAACATAATAAATTGAAGTCGTAAAGAAAATATAAAACTATTTATTTACGTTTCACTTTCTTTTTTTGAGTGCAAACATATATTTTTATTTCTTTTTTTCGATCGTCAGTCGCCGATCACTTCTTCAACCCTCCCACACAAATTCCATGGTTTTTCGTTATCAACAAAACTCATAAAATCAAATAGAAAATGGATCATAAATATTTGAAAAAATATATTTCAAAAAGACAATCAATTAAATACGAATTTCCAGCAAGTTATGTTGGATGTATATCAAGATTGATTCAGCTGAAAAATAAAATGAACCTACATTATGATGATTTTCTCTTAATTAACTTGTATTTTTACACATGTTTACGTAAAAAATTACCTTCTTTATTTTACGTTTAGTCTGATTCATTTAATGCTTTATTCGCTTTTTATTTATAGAAAAAAATTAAAATTTATCAATATTTCTAGATTATGATGCAATTACACATCAATCTCAAGTTTAACATATGATATGAGTTAAATAAACGATTACTATCTAAGTCAATCTATTTAAATTTATTCATTTCATTAATTAGTAAATTGGATTCCTTTTAAGTTATTTTACATATATCATGTAAAGAGTATAAACATGTGTACTATTTCGCTAATCTAACAATCCAACTTGGCTAGTTTTATCTACTGAATTATTATACATACATCACGTAAAAAGTATAAATTTTTCTCTATTAATCAACATAATTAATTATATATACTGAATTATCTATGGACATAAACATTCGAATTTTGCTTATATATACAAGTTAATCATAGTTAATTCATGTCATTATTTAGTAATTTAGATTCGTTTTAAGTTATTTAGATTTGAATTATCAATGGTCTTCGTTAAACTACGTACCATATATAGATAAACATATTTTGATTATATATTTCTTTTCATAACCGTAAAATAATTAGGTCATATTATAAAATAATTAAGTCATATCATTATTTTGTAATTTAGATCATTTTCAAATTATTTTACATATGTCACGTAAAAAATATTTTCTCTCTATTCTGTGATCAAACATAATCAATTTTATACACCAAATTATCTATGGGCATATACACTTAAAACTACCATCTAGTTAAACCTACTTTATTTATACATCACCACCACAAATCCAACTTAACCAAAAATAATAAGTAGTAATTACTACTTTTGTTTCTTCGCTTCACATTTTTTTTTATGTTTTTTGCATTTATATTTTTATTATTTTTTAAATTAAGAAGTAGAAGTGAAGAAGAGAACCTCAACTAAGCTGTAAAAATGGGACCCACAATCTTCCTCATCCACGCTTATCCTTCCTTTCTTCCCACCTTTCTCTTTGTCTTTCTCTTTCTCTCTTGTATTTTTCTCTAAAAAATTAATTAATAATAATAAAAGAATAAAAAAAATTCATATACACATACAACAATTATACACATATATCCAGCTGTTTGTTTGTTTATTTATTTATTTTATTAATTTATTTGCTTACTATATTTTTTTGTTTTTTTGTAATTCTAGAAAATCTATTTAAGTAGTTGAAAATAAAATAGTTTTGGTAATAAGAGAGAGAGAAATGAGAACAACAAGTACATAGTAGTGAGATAAAGGTATTGTGTTATGCCCAAAACCTTTGATTTTCAGAGAGAATCCAAAGGCTTTTTCTTAGTTGAACACCCCACCCCCCCACTCAAACCACCCCACCCTGTACCTTGTTCTTCTTCTTGCCCATTTTTTTTTTTTTTTTCAAAAAAACAAAAACAAGTAACTGCCCTTATACTAAGTACAAACAGAAAAACAGAAAGAACAAGAGAAAAGAAAAAAAAAACAAGGGACTATATAGATAGATAGGAAAACTAAAGAAAGCCATAGTGGTATAGAGTTTTGGAATTTTTTCTCTCTATATATAGAAGGGAAAATAGTTCTTTTATAAGTTCCATTTCAATCAAAGCTCCTATCTTCTTTCACCTCTTATCCAATTTGTAAGTCTTCTTTTGCTATTAGTTGTAGTGTCTTTTTTTTTTTTTTTTTTTGTTAATTGTTTGAAGTGTTTTTAGAAGTTTGGTAACAATGTAAGATTGAAGTTTTGGTTCTTGATTGATTGATGTTTGGTGAATTTGAGCTAAAGGGTGTTGTTTGATCTGAATTTTGGAGATCTGGGGTTTGTAAAGTTTGAATCTTTATTGATTCTTGCATGTTTAATTGATTTAAAGTTTTGATTTTGAGGGTGTTTTTTTTGAGTTGTTGATTTTGGGGTTGTAAAGTTTTAGTCTGTAATGATTCTTGCATGTTTATTTGATTTAAAGTTTTGATTTTTAGGGTGTTTTTATTAGTTCTTGATTTTGAGGTTGTAAAGTTTGAATTTTTAATGATTCTTGCATGTTAATTTGATATAAAGTTTTGATTTTTAGGATGTTTTTATGAGTTTTTTGGTTAATGGGAGTTTTTGTCATTTGATTGTCTTTCAAGGATCTGGGGGATTGAATGTTGAATCTTTTGTTAAGGAGTTCAATTGATCTGGATTCTTGATTTTTTTTTAAAAAAAATAAATTGATTCAATGTGAGTTCATAGATGTTTGGTGTTTTTCTTTTTGGCTTGAATCAATGAGGGTTCATAGATATTTAGTGGTTTTTCTTGCTTGAATCATGTTTTTCTTTTTTGCTTGAATCAATGAGGGTTTATAGATTTTTGGTGTTTTTTTTTTGCTTAAATCAATCAGGATTCATAGATGTTTGTTAGTTTCCTTTTGCTTGAATCAATGAGGGTTTATAGATTTTTGGTGGTTTTTTCTTTTGCTTGAATCAATGAGGGTTCATAAATGTTTGTTAGTTTCCTTTTGCTTGAATCATTGGGGGTTCATAGATGTTTGTTAGTTTTCTTTTTTGCTTGAATCATTGGGGGTTCGTAGATGTTTGAGGTTTTTATTCTTTTATTTACTTAAAAATCCCTTCATTTGTGTTTATCAGAATTGTCTTTATCTGTAAAAAGGCATTGAGTGTTACTGGGATTTTGCTTTAATTAACGATCAAAACTGATGTTGAATGATATACTGCTAGAGAAAAAAATTCTGTTTCTGTGTTTTGGTGATTGAGAATTTCTTTATCTGTGGTTTCTTGATTTAACCTGAATGTATGAGTTTTGATGATTCTTTCTCTTTTTGGTTTTCTTGGTGTAGCATGAATGTATGAGTTTTAATGACTTTTTCTCTTTGTGGTTTTATCGATTTAGCATGAATGCACTGATTCTTTCTCCTTGTGGTTTTCCCGATTTTAGCATGAATGTATGAGTTTTGATGATTCTTTTTCCTTGTGGTTTTCTTGATTTAGCATGAATGTATGAGTTTTGATCGTTCTTTCTCCTGGTGGTTTTCCTGATTTAGCATGAATGTATGAGTTTTAATGACTTTTTCTCTTTGTGGTTTTCTCGATTTAGCATGAATGTGATGATTCTTTCTCCTTGTGGTTTTCTTGATTTAGCATGAATGTATGGATTTTGATGATCCTTTCTCATTGTGGGAGGAGTTTTTCTTTAGTCCTTACTAATTTTGTTCAATGTATATTGGTCTTGTCAGGAAGAGCACAGGGTTTAGGATCCAGATCAGAGGAAGGCGGTGGAACTGGTGTTTATTTTAGGGTTGAATCTGGAAGACATGTTAGAAGAACGGTCCTGTGTGGTTACAAGGGATTGTCGGACAGAAAGTAACTGGACGGCTTGCATGAGTTATCGACTTGATAGGATTGAAGTCCAGAATGGCAAAAGGCCATTGGAAGATGACCAGGAGGGCGAAAATGTGAAATGCAAGTTGCAAAAGCAGTCCGATGGTTCCAACCTAGTAGGAGTGACTCTATCCTTGGGGAGTTCTTCAGCCTCCCCTGATGAGCATGCTGACAATCAGGATCATGCTGGGGATAATACTGATAGGAGCACGCTTTTTCCTGCCATTGACCGTGACAATTCCATCAATTCTCTCATTCATTGCTCTAGGTCAGATTATGGCGCCATAGCATCTTTGAACCGTAACTTCCGCTCATTAATTAGGAGCGGTGAACTTTATACAGCGCGGCGACGAATTGGTGTGGTGGAGCATTGGGTGTATTTCTCCTGCCAGCTGCTTGAGTGGGAAGCCTTTGACCCTGCTAGGCTACGCTGGATGCATCTGCCGAGAATGACTCCCAATGAATGTTTCGTGTTCTCTGACAAGGAATCACTGGCAGTTGGTACGGAGCTTCTTGTGTTCGGAAAGGAGGTGTTGGCCCATGTCATTTATCGCTACAGCTTACTGACAAATACATGGTCAACGGGGATGCAGATGAATGCGCCACGATGTTTGTTTGGTTCAGCAAGCCTTGGGGAAATCGCCATTTTAGCTGGCGGTTGTGACTCACAAGGTAAAATCCTTAGCTCCGCTGAACTTTACAATTCGGAGACGGGCACGTGGAAGACTTTGCGAAGCATGAATAAGCCACGTAAGATGTGTTCTGGCGTATTCATGGATGGAAAGTTCTACGTGATAGGAGGCATTGGAGGAGCCGACTCTAAGCTGTTGACATGTGCCGAAGAGTATGATCTGGCAACGGGAACGTGGACTGAAATCCCGAACATGTCTCCTGTGCGTCCTAACCTTAGGAATGACATGCCTGCTACATCGGAAGCGCCTCCATTAGTAGCAGTTGTAAATAATCAATTGTACGCTGCTGACTATGCTGAAATGGCTGTTAGGAAGTATGAAAAGCATAGCAAAACATGGGTTACCATTGGTGGACTGCCTGAAAGAGTAGCTTCCATGAATGGCTGGGGTTTGGCTTTTCGGGCATGTGGTGATAGGCTAATTGTAGTTGGAGGGCCTAGGGTTATGGGTCAAGGATTTATTGAGGTGAATTCGTGGGTACCGAGTGAAGGACCTCCAGAATGGAACTTGCTCGGCCAAAAGCAATCTGGTAGCTTTGTGTATAACTGTGCCGTCATGGGATGCTGAAGAGATGGAACTTGGCAGGTCCATGTGTTGTACTTTAGAGGTGGTGGTTGTCGATTGATACATAATTGGTTTGTGGGGCAACAGGTTTCTTGCTAATGGGTAATTTATCCCAACTTTTTTTCTCTTATCAGAATCTTTTCTTTTTCAACCTTTTCAGAGTGGGGAAGCACAAACTGGGCTCAAGATTCAACAACATAGTTTTCTGTGGATGGTCTTGAGTACAATTTTCTTTTCCATTTCAACTTCCATCCAATGTTCCATTCCATTGAATTGTCTATCCCATTTTCGGTAACATGATATTCCAAAGGTGTCCGTCAAATAGCTAAAGGTAGGTGAAATAACAATGAGGAAGCATTACAGTTAATAGATTTTCATTAGTGTTTAAAGCTTCTCTAGGAAAGTCATAGAAGTACTTAGTCTTTTTTTCAGGTTTTGTGATCTTTATTTTCTTGACTTGGTCGAGGAGAGAAATAAGGGTCTGCAAGGTTGTTGTTTGTTGGAATCATGGCTTGTGTATCAGTACATTTGTTCTTGCAATTGATGGTCCACAGGTTTAGGTTACTTTCAGGACAATTGGTAGCTTTGGAAATGAAGTACTTTGTTCCAACTTTCATCTACGTACATGTTATTTTAGGTATTCTTTCCTTTATTAGTGCAGATCTTATTGAGGGAATGATCAATTATTTTGCTTGCTTATCTGTTTTTATTTGTGAAAACTGAAGAAAATGGTGTAGGCATCAAACATCATACGATGTTTGAACATTATGCCATTTGCAGTCGTGTTGAGCAAGAGCATTAGACGCAAATGGATAGTAAACCAGCTTTTGTGAGTTGTAAAGTTTATGAGATCGTAACCTTAGTGGATGTATGGTATTCATGAGGTTTACCCGCTTGTTGTCTAGATTCATTCTCTTTCATGTTTCCTAATTATGCTCCCTTGTCCTTTTCGGTTTTTCCTTTTAGTCGTTATCTGAATTTGTGTTAGAATGCTGTCGGTAGGTAAATACAATGGGATGCAGTGTATTTATTACGCAATTGCATCCGTACAATCATATTACCATTTCTTACACAATTTCCCTCTTTCGGCAGTAACAGTCACTGTTTTCCTTATACCGTAGAGAGATGATTCATACCTTCTGCTTCCCCATAACACATCTGTTACCTGTAAGGTTTCACTGGTATAAGTGATATGATAGTGCTTTATCATTGGGTCAATAAGGCTTATCCCTTTTTTTTTTGTGCTAATCCTAGGGCGGGAAGAAGATAATAAAACGCAACGTCTCTTGCTTTCCCAACGTTTTGTTTCTAAAGATTGCCCTCTCTCGGCTGGATCTTGGTCCAGCCTACCAGTAACCGAACCTATACAGAGGGTCAGCCTTGTCTTAGCTTCTTTCTTTTTGGATTTGATGCATCTGTTTGAGAAATTATGATAGGACGTTCCACGAGTCTTGATTATGTATATATCGATGTCAAGTAGTGTCTATGTTGATGTATCTGAATCCTGCACCACCACCACCACCACAACCAACACATCCAGTGAATCCCATAAGTGGAATCTGGGGTGGCTGGTGTCTACACAGACCTTACCTCTACCTTGTGAAGGTAATGAGCTTGTTTCTGATGGACTGAACCTCTACCTGAATCCTGCAACACTCAATAAACGATGTGTGCTTGATCATTCTTCTGTCACTGAACACCCTTTTCATACTTCTCTTCTAGCACCGATAGGGAGGTTGATTCTGTGTCAAATTAAGTTTAGTACTCATTGGGATGTGTTTGTGAGTTGAGACTTGTTTCGGGTCCTCTTTCTGATGAATATGTGTATAATCTGGGAAACTATGTGGTTTTCAATATTTAGTTTCGTGATCCAGAATATGTTGTAAAGTAAAGCACATGCAAGAAAGATGTTACTTCACGTAACATGTATAAAGTGTATTAGTACTGCTGCGAGTGATAATAATACTGAGATGACGCTTCAGAAACTTTTTGGTCATTCAGTGAGTATGTCACATTTAGTTGGTAACGAACAGATTATATATCATTACAGATGTTGATTGTGTAAAATCTTTTACTGTAATCCTGTACAGATTCATGGTGATGTTACAATTCCCAGCAGTCCGTTATTTATTTTGGTGGTATCCGGTCCCCAATTTGTGGGATTGTATTAGGCATGTTGTGGGTAAATCGCTCCCTATCAAAGATGATTCTACACTCGATTCTTCGATTTTGAGATGTCTGTGTTAATAGAACTTTATTGAAAGGAAGAAAGGCTAAGGTTTACAATATAATCTGAAAAGCCCTAAGACTAACTAAACAAAAGTAGGCTATATATACATAGCCAATAACCTAAAGGTCCATCAACTAAAGGCCCAATAACATATGGGCTAACATCCCCCCTCAAACTCACAATGCAACAGCAATAAGCATTGAGAGTTTGTCACACAAAAAACGAAATCGAGACGCCGACTGAGCCTTCGTAAAAAGGTCAGCAATCTGCAAAGACGATGGAACAAAAGGAAGCGATATGGTCCCGAGCTGTAAATGATGACGGGTGAAGTGACAATCAATCTCAATGTGCTTCGTACGCTCATGGAAGACAGAATTCTTTGCAATTTGTACCGCACTTTTGTTATCACAATGCAGGGGAGTAGGCATAGAAATGTGAACCCCCATATCTGCAAGAAGCCATCGTAACCAAATAATCTCACATGTAGTCACAGCCATAGCACGATACTCAGCCTCCGTGGAAGATCTAGAGACAACATCTTGTTTCTTGCTCTTCCACGAGATTAAAGAGTCTCCAAGAAACACACAAAAACCAGTGGTGGATTTACGATCATTGCGATCTCCATCCCAATCAGCATCACTATAGGCTCGCAACTCGAGAGATGACGTCGAGGGAAACAAGAGATTCTGAAACTGAGTGCCACGAAGATACCTTAGAATACGAAGTACAGCTCCCCAGTGCACAGAAGTAGGAGCAGTAACAAACTGGCTAACAACATGAACTGCATGTGCTATATCTGGACGAGTAACCGTAAGATAAACCAAACTACCCACAATAGTCCGATAAAGACTCGGATCTGATAATGGAACACCATCACTAGGAGAGTAACGTGCATTGGTTTCAAGGGGAGTATCTACAGTCCTGTTGTCAGAAAGACGCGCCCGTGTAAACAAGTCAGATATATACTTAGTCTGAGAAAGAAGATACCCTTTCTTAGACTGAGCCACCTCAATACCCAGAAAATAACGCAGCAAGCCCAAGTCCTTCATTGCAAATCGATGAGCCAAATCATACTTCAATAACTCAATACCACTATGATCATCACCAGTAATAATCATATCATCTACATATAAGGACAATAGAATTCGCCCTGCACTTGTACATCTAACAAACAATGCTGAATCATGGTTACTCGGGACAAATCCAAGGGAAGTAATAACAGTGGAGAATTTCTCAAACCAAGCACGAGGGGCTTGTTTGAGACCATATAAAGCTTTTCGAAGCCGACAAACTTCACCTGGCTGGTGGTCAATACCTGGGGGAGGAGTCATATAAACTTCCGCGTGGAGATCACCATTCAGAAAAGCATTCTTGACATCCATCTGAAATATCTTCCACTGTCGAACGGATGCAACAGCAATCATAGTGCGAACAGTCGTCATCTTTGCTACGGGGGAAAAAGTCTCCTCATAATCCATACCATATTGTTGTGAATACCCTTTTGCCACAAGTCTTGCCTTGTATCGCTCAACAGACCCATCAGATTTTGTTTTTATCTTATACACCCATCGACAACCAATCGCATGCTTACCAGGTGGGAGAGTAACCAAATCCCATGTATGTGTATGATGAAGAGCAGCAAGTTCCTCGGCCATAGCATTCTGCCAAAGAGGATCAGACACAGCCTCTCTATACGACTCAGGTTCAGACAAATGATGTATGTTTGCAATAAAGGAAGCAAATGAGGCTGAATATGTAGAATAGTAAAAATCTGGCAGTTTGGTGGACTTACAAGGTCGAGTAGACCTCCTCAGAGGTGGTGGGTCTCCAGTCTCAACAGTCGAAGGAGCAGACTCAGGCACAGGCGAGGCTGAAGCACTATCAGGTGGCACACCAGATGGCATGGATGAATCCGGAACTGGAACCTCTATGTCAATCCCAAAGGGATCAATAAGCCGAATATCTGACTTTGTCACATCATGGGTTTTAGCTGGAATGGAATAAAAAGGAATATGTTCCAAAAAAGTGACATGTCGTGAAACATATAATTTCTGACTTACAGGATCATAGCAACGATAGCCTTTTTGTCCAATACCATACCCCAAAAACACACATATAGCTGATTTTGACCCTAACTTATTTCGTTCAACATGAGGACGAAGAACAAAGCAAGTACATCCAAAAACTCGTAATGCAGAATAATTCGGCGGGTGACCATATAGTTTCTCAAACGGAGACATCCCTGAAGTCAATGCAGTAGGAATACGATTAATCACATATACAGCAGTTAGAACTGCTTCTCCCCAAAAAATACTAGGAACCTCTGCAGACAAAAGTAAAGAGCGTGCTGTCTCAACAATATGACGATGTTTTCTTTCTGCCAGACCGTTCTGCTCAGGAGTGTCGGTACAAGATGACTGGTGTATGGTACCATCAGAGGCAAGTAACTGAGTGAAGTCATTAGAGGTATATTCACCCCCTAAGTCACACCTGAAACACTTTATCACAGCTGAATGTTGTGTTTTAACAAGGGCTCTAAAGTTGTTGTAAATGCCAAAGAAATCAGATCTGTGTTTCATAAGATACACCCAGGTATAACGAGTATAGTCATCTATAAACGAAACATAATAGGTCGATCCACCCTTAGTGGATACTGGCGCTGGTCCCCATACATCAGAATGAATAACACAAACAATTCAAAAAACAAAAAGATGCAAAACCCTAGGTTGAACAATTCCGAACGAACAACAATGGCAGCAAGCAAAAGAACGAAAGACGAACAATACCAGACAGCAAACGAAGACAGCAACAAATCAATCCAACCAAAAACCCAACGAAAACAGCAAACGAATACAGCAGCACCTCAAAAAAAATCCGCGCAGTAGGTGCCTGCTACAAAATCTTCAACCAACAAATCAAAGGACATGGATCGAACCTGGCTTTGATACCATGTTAATAGAACTTTATTGAAAGGAAGAAAGGCTAAGGTTTACAATATAATCTGAAAAGCCCTAAGACTAACTAAACAAAAGTAGGCTATATATACATAGCCAATAACCTAAAGGTCCATCAACTAAAGGCCCAATAACATATGGGCTAACAGTCTGGTTAAGAAGGGGTGAGTACTTATCGCACCATAATTATGTTAAAAGAGGGATATCACTCCTCTGCTTTAATTCCAACCATTTATATTACTTGCATCTTTTATTTTTATTTTTATTTTTTCGATATTCACAGTCCTCATTAATTCAATTCCATGTGTAAAATCCAATAAACCGTTATTCCGTATATCATTTTCATGCAACTTTTTATAATAAACTTTGTTTTCACAACAGATTCTGAATTCCAAAACTTTTTTTAACTTACAATATTTATTGAAAAATTAGTTTTATGCCATATCAAGATTATCATGTCTCCTTCACATGTTCTGGATTACAAAATGTAGTGTCGAGATTATCATTTGTTCTTCTAATCAACCTGAACAATATATATGGATTTATTTCACCGCTTTTTTCATTACTAATGAAATATGCTTCATTATTTTACTAAAAACGGAGAGCACTCTAATACCATTAATGTCCAATTACTTTTATAGTAATTGCTGGATTTACTAATACCTCCTTCATTGATCATGATATAACATTTAAACATAGGAATGATACTAAGAAGCATGTTGTGAGTACAAAACAAAGTGTTAGTACTTAATTACAAGGTGGAAAAATGAAATATATTCTTTAAATTCAATAACAAAGAAAAACATCGCTATGTCTCTGTTTTTGACAAATAACATTAAACAAAGAGTAGAGTCATTTCTAAAGATCATTGAGGCAACATGTTTGCTCAAATAATAGCGTAATCAATAAATAAAAATGTGCACAATAAAATCCAAAAGTATGTTAGCTTGTCCGTAATAAAATAGAAATGTGCATGGAAACTAAATATAATTATATGTAATTTAATTGTTCGTGTTTATAAAATGAGAAAATACATTGAATCACCCCTAACTTGCAACCAAAACTTACTTTAGATCCTTAATTAGTCAAACAATTATATACCCCCTTAATAACTTTAAAGTGAATTTTTTACCACCCAAAAAAATTATACCACTCTCACTACGGAAAGTGAAGTACACACGCCCCACGTTATTGTCAAATCAGTGCCACATCAGTGCCATGTCATTGCCACGTAAAAATATATTTGTGTAGTATGTATTTGTGTAGTATTCCGTGTCTCGAGTCGGGGGTCTATCGGAAACAACCTTTCTAATTCTCTAGAGATAGAGGTATAGACTGCGTACATCTTACCCTCCCCAGACCTCACTATATGGGAATACACTGGGTTTGTTGTTGTTGTA
>NC_061121.1:24891804-25026972 GCF_002878395.1 Capsicum annuum | reverse complement strand
GCAATAATACTAATATTCGTTCCTTTGTTTCGATCTGTCATGAAAATGCTTCCTCCTTTAATTTTTTCACCATTATTTCAAAACTTCACAAAATTATCATGTAGGTTACAATACATAACTTGATTCAAATATAACAAGGAATTGACAAATAAATTGATTAGGAATTGACAAATTGTCATCACAAATTTTCACAAATGCTCCGATAAGCACAAGACGAGAAAGTGATGAATCGTCATCACGGTTTCACCTATGCTCCATGCTCGGAAACTAAGAAATTGATAAATTCGAATCAAGTAATTTATCATCACAAATTGAATGTAGTCATTTGAAAAAATTAATGAAGGGAGGGTTAATGGAGCTTAGTAATGGTGTTCTTGAAAAAAAAAAACATGAATTTGGCCTAAATAAAGAAGATGAAGAAACGGAGTTGGGTGGGGATGGAGGTATGAAGAAATGGGGTGGGGGCTACGAAGAAGATGAAGAAATGGAGTGTTGGGGTGGGAATGGGGGGTGGGGGAAGAGGGTGGTTATGAAGAAGATGAAGATGGAAGTGAGTTCTTGATTTTTTTTTAATTTATACATATATATATATATACCCTTTTAAAAAAAAAAATCACTCCCTTTTTTTTTTGACCACGTCAGCCGTAAAGGGTGAAATTAATTCACTTGAAAGTTGTTAAGGGGTAAATAATTATCCGATTAGCTTAAGGTCTAAAGTAAGTTTTGACAACAAGTTCGACGGAATTTTGATGTATTTTCTCTTATAAAATTTATGCGATTTTCGATCATTTCGATTCAAGCAATATGTCACTAATTAACACTGAGGATGTCTTTGGTACGAAAGAAAATATTTTTCAAAATATGTTAGATATGAAGGAAAACACTTATTTCATGTTTGCATTGACTTAAATATTTTTCAAATAAATTTATTTTCCTCCAATTTAAGAAAAATGATGTCCTTACATAAAGTAAGAAAAATTATATTCCCAGACTCTTTCAACTGCATTACTCAACCCCAAGTTCAACTCTCGACCTCAAACAAGACCCAGTTCTTAGCCCAGACCCGACACGTAGAACTTGCCCAATCCCGACCTCTATCAGGGTTTGACTGTCGACTCTGACCCAGGACTCGAACTAGACCCAACTACCGACACAACCTTGTCTGGGAACGACTTCCAACGCCTAACCTAAAATTGATACCCTAAGGCCCAAACTTCCGACCCAATTCATGTCCTAACTCCCAACCAGGATCGACCTCTCGACCCATACTTAGGACCTGAGCTCGACTAAGATCGACTTTAACCACGAGCTAGACCTGAGTTTAAACCCTAACCCCAAAGCAAGATTCGATTCGCTACCTTGACCTCGAGTTGGGGTAGAATCAAGGTTGTCTTGAGTTTTGAGTCAAGACTAACATCTGGATCAGGTCCTGAGTCTAGTCTTGGTTGGGAGTTGGATCTTAGGTCAGATTTGAGAGTTGAGTCTTGATTTTCGATTTGGAGGTTTGGGTTGGCCTGGTCGTATTCTAAGTCGGTGTTGGGAGTCGGGTTGGGATCCGTGTTAGAGGGTGGGGGTTAGTGTTATAATATTTCCCTATATTTTATCTAAATATGTTTTGATATTTGCCAAGATAATTCTTTAAAAAAAAAAACAGCCCGACTGATTTAAAGATCTCGCTATGCATAAGATTTGGGGAAGGACTCCACCGTCTCAGAGGCTGTTTTCAAGGCTTAACCCATGACCTCCTGATCATATGATAACAACTTTACCAGATACTTCAGGACACTCTTTCAGCAAAATAATCTTTAATTTTTTTCTTTTTTTCTTTTTTAAAAAAACCTCTTGGAACAATATTTTCTTCTTACCAACAAACACCACAAAATAATAAAGTAAAAAAGAAATTTATTTTCATGACGAGTGATGATTGAGGAAATAGAAGAGTCATGGTGGTCAACTAAGGGTAAAAGAGTCATTTCAAACCAGTGTTCTATTCCAAATCTTAAAAACATCCATACTCTTTCTTTCTTCTTCACAGTTGTTGTCCGGTGCACCAAAAGTATAAAGCTAAGATTTATTTTGATGAATGATAAAATTGGGCAATATTGCTTGGCTGGTAAATATGTGCAGCTACAACAAAGAAAAGCAGCAACTATTTAACGCCATATTATCAATCAGGTGGTGTACTCAAATTCAACGCCAATCACTTTTACAACTCTGTGATTTTAACTCTTATCATCAAATTTGCGACAATGTTTGCTTTTATTTTAACTGATGTATTGTTGGTATTTACTATAGTAATGTTTGAATGCAATATGTTGTTTCTTATTGAAAAACTTGGATATGAATGATCTTTCTTTTATTTAAAGAGAATTAAAAAGTAATAGCTTGTTCATTATTTTTTATTGAAGTGATCTTGGAAAAGGAAAATGAAGTTGTTACTCCCTACGTTTTAATTTGTTTGTCTAGTTCGACTTGACACAGAGTTTTAAGAAATTAAAGAAGATATTTTAATCTTGTGGCCTTAAACATGTGATGCGGAAAGTTAGAATTAGAGAATTGCCAAAAAATTGAAATGGAGTGAGTTTAAGTAAGTACTCATAGGTCCATTTCCTTTAGAAGAAACTTCTTATCTAATTGGTATATTCCAGCCCCTATCCCAATTCCTGTCTCGAGTTCTTCGAGGAATGGCTACTAGCATCAACATGTAGCTGCAGTGTTAGATGATTATGGTATGTTGTCAGAACTCAGTAGTAGAAACTCATATATTCAACTTACTAATGCATTTTGTGATCATCATTCTTATTTGTGGTCGAACAAGAGTAATATAATTGGGAAAAATGCTATATTTTTAATGGATTTTGTCGAGAGTGAATTAGTCCTGAAAGATCATCTTAAATTTGGTAATCATATTTATTTGAATTTTAGGGCTTTGATTGGAAAATTATCCTATACTAATCAGGCTTCACTTACCAGAGAATGAAAGAGATGTAAGGACACATAAGCGTGAAATCGTTGTTCTTATAAAAGAAAATATAGCAGTTTTTGATAATTGAGGCTGTTGAAGAAGCTGTAGCATCTCCATTAAGTTGGCAATAAAGAGAGCTGATTTAGCAAAAAATTGAAGTGAACAAGATTGTAACTTTTCGAAATATATCAACTGTAATTATGTGTTAAGGTGCTTTCACAAAAAAATGTTAATAATTAAAGTTGAATTCTAGAACCTTGAAAGTTCTAGAATATTTTAAGTATGTGGAGGGGTAGTCTGCTCATACTGCCTCCTTTGAAAACATCGGAGGAACTAGCAAGATTCTTATGCGATCAAATAATTGCTTCTTCCATCTTGGGCTAATAGGTCAGCTACCTTGTTCTGCTGTCTACAGAGATGATAGGGTTTTTAGATCTCTCAATTGTTGCGTCAAAGACTTGTATTCACGAATTATAGAGCTATAAGTTCCATGGTCATTGTTGATAAAATTTATTACCTCAATCAAGTCTGTGGAGATCTCCTGAGCCATCAAGTTATTATCCTTTACAATCTTGTGCCCCTGCATAAGAGCTAATAATTCTGTCATGAAGCCTAGTATCCAATCACCTCAATTATTACGTTACAACGCCACCAATACTCCCTACAACGGGGGTTACCTAAGGAAGAACCATCCGTGTTGAGTTTATAGTGCCAAAGGTTATGAAGGTTCTCATTTTATGTTAATAGTATGCTTAATAATAATATCTTTGGTTCACATTTTACGTTAATAGTATGCTTAATAATAATTTCTTTGGTTCACATTTTACGTTAATAGTATGCTTAATAATAATATCATTCTTAGCAATTAAAAGGGCATATTCAGTGGCTTTTACGATGATCTCATTAGAATTAATGGGTTCCTTCTTCAGATTAAAGAAATTGTCACTTCTAGGTAATCTAATATGCCATAAACAGAAAGGTATTAGTTCTTTCCACGAGAAGAAGCTGTTAAAGGAACTGTTCTTGATTAAATTCCAGGTGTTGCACCATTCATCGGGATAAAAAAGAAAATGATATTGTTGTTTGGTGTGATATTAGAGCTACTCTGAATGATCAAATTCCAGAATGTTTTAACATTGCAGCAGGCCAAAAAAAAATATGATTGATGATTTCATTTGCACTCCCGCAGAATGAGCAAGTAGGAGCAATATTAGGCTTATAGAATTAAAATATAGATTAGCAGGTAATTTGTTATGGTGGAGAAGCCAAATGAAGAACTTAATCTTGTGTGGAGCCTTGACAATATAGTAATCATGTCCCAAATCAATAAGTGTTAAATCTTCAGTTGGTCTCCACATGATGGATAGTTTCCTCATTAGATATTGATGGCTTATTCTTTCACCAAACACTTTAATAAAAGGCCCTCTTCAGAGAGGTATATGCTGTCCTCATTATCTTGAAATGTTTCCATGAATATGTCCATTGCCTTCTTGTGGCTGTGTATTCATGCTTGTTTGGGGATTTGGTTTTGAGCAATATATTTTTAAAAGAAGTTTTCTCAGATTCCACTCCATTGTGGCTTAGGTTCATTGAAATTATTTTTACTGTGTTTGGATCTGGTGGTGCTGGTGGATTTAGATTTTCCTGAGAGCTATTCATTTTGGTGTGAGTGGTTGATTGCTAGTGAGAAGTGATAGGTTCTCTCTCTCTAACCTTTTCAGCAATTCTTGTTTATAGGTAAATGCTTTATTGGTATAGTGGTCAATGAAATGAGTTTAGAACCATGAGATCATAGCTTCAAATCCCAACCTAGGTGAAACATAATTTTTATATTTATCTTGATTATACATTAATGTTGACTACTATTCTTAGGCCGTAAGAGGGAAATTTATATCAATTTTGCTTCATTTAGTTGCTTTTTTGGAAATGTTCAGTTTTCACACTTCTTTCGTAACTGTTCCTTTATATGATGGAAGTTTCATCTCATTGTTATTACTGATTGTATGACTGATAATTTAAAACCTCCATGTTTGCAGACACGATTGGAGCACATATTATTGGGTGAGCAAAATGAATTACCTCAACCGAAATAGAGCTGAAGGAAAATTAGACCATCTTGATTCTTGATACTCTATTTGTCTCAGAACTCGTCTTACCGGTGGTTGTAGGAATAGACAGTGTAGCCTTTGCCACTAGAGCCTAGAAGGTGAAAAGGCATCGAAAGTAGTTTTACTTGTGAAAGAAGATTATTTATGCTGTCTTCTGTTTTTCTTTCAACCCATCTAGCTAAAAACTTCTATGTTTATCGTTTTGCTCTATTAAGTGTTTTCTTGTACTGCAGCTATTGTAAATATTACAGTTTGGCTGAGGCAGAAGAGTGTTCAAATTTATCGAAAATTGCAACTAGGTAGGTATTAGTGTTTCTCCAATTGTGAGGTTTAATTTTTCTTGCATGCAAATGCTTAACCTTTCATAAAGGCAATAGATTTTGATACTTGTTTCCATTTTTTTTAACTATATGATTTAAATGCACACATAGATACTCCCCCGTTTCTAAATAAGTGGTTGTTTAGCCTTTTCATGTTGTTCCTAAATAAGTAGTGTTTTTAGATAATCAAGAAGACATTAATGATGTTCTTCCAATTTTACCCCTCTTTAAATAAAGAGTTACACATCCTTTTCAAGGTATTTATAAGGTCAAGTTAGTAAAAATACTTTTTGCTTTCTAGGAAAGCATAATTTCTTAAAGGGTGTGCCCAAGCTAAAAAATCACTTATTTAGGAACGGGGGAAGTATAAATTTCTATCTTAGTCATGCTTGATCTTTTTCTTTAGTTTAGTTTCAAGATGATGAAGAAATCATATGACAGAAGAAGATTGACTAAAACAAAGATAACTTGTAGCCAGTAGAACAAGCAATTTGAAGAGATATTTTTCTTATCATGTTTTTCTTTTTCACTTGAAACATTTCTATTGATTCTTTATGGTTTTGTTTATGTTATTTTAGGTTGGAGGAATGATGCACTACAGGATTCTTGATTTTATTTTTCGACGGCTACTCGTCCATTTGTTGGGTGATTCCTTGCTCTCACATTTGAGTGTTTGCTCGTCGTTTAGGCCCGGTGGTGAGATTTACTCATTACGGTCACCTCCGGAGTTCATCCCACCTGGATAGTTCCAGGACCCTTGTGTCCCCGCCCTTGATCAGATAAAGTTGCCTGCCTTATGACCCACCACGAAAAATGAGCCTTGTGACAAGACTTTGACATTCCCCATGCTGCGGTTTCGTCCGTTCCTTTCCCAAGATGGGTTAGGGACATAAGAAGGTAGATCGAAATGTTTTTCTAAGATGTTTTAGGGTCAAGATATTGCTTATAGTTTTTCTAGTTCACGGATTTAGCTCAATGTCCAAGATAATCTTTTTTTTTGGTAATTCAGGAAAATCTATTAAGTAGGTGCAATTAAAATGAGAAATGAGAGAGTTTTGGTAACAGAGAGAGAGAGTGAGACAAAAATGAGAACTAGAAGTATAGTAGTGAGATACAGGTGGTGTTATGCCCAAAACCTTTGATTTATTGATAGAATCCAAAGAATTTTCTTCGTTGAACAGCCCCCCCCCCCACACACACCCCACCCCATGCCTTGTTCTTCTTCTTGCCAATTTTATTTATTTATTTATTTATTTATTTTCAAAAAAATAAAAACAAGTAACTGCCCTTATAGTAAGTACAAACCGATAAACAGAAAGAACAAAAGAAAGAAAAAAACAAAGGAGTGCATCGATAGTTCTGAAAGCAATGACGATAGAAATTGTTAGTTTTTCCTCTCTCTATATCAAAGCTGCTCTCTTCTCTCCTCTCTTATTCAATTTGTAAGTTTTCTTTTGAAGTGTTTAAAAAGTTCGGTAAACAATGTAAGATTGAAGTTTTGGTTCTTGATTGATTGATGTTTGGTGAATTTGAGCAAAAAGGTGTTGTTTAATCTGAATTTTGGTGATCTGTGGTTTGTAATGTTTGAATCTTTATTGATTCTTGCATGTTTATTTGATTTGAAGTTTTAATTTTAAGGTTTTTTTTTTTTTTGTGTTCTTGATTTTTTGGGTTGTAAAGGTTGAATCTTTATTGATTCTTGCATGTTTATTTGATTTAAAGTTCTGATTTTGAGGTTTTTTTTCGGTTCTTGATTTTTTGGGCTGTAAAGTTTGAATTGTTAATGATTCTTGCATGTTTATTTGATTTGAGTGGTTCTTTTGAGTTTTTTTTGGTTAAGGTTTTTTTTTCATTTGATTGTTTTTCAAGGACCTGGTGGATTGAATGTTGAATCTTTTCTAAGGAGTTAACTTGATATGGATTCTTGATTTTTTTAAAATTGAATCAGTGAGAGTTCATATATGTTTGTGGTTTTTTTTTTTCCCTTGCTTGAATCAATGAGGGGTTAATAGATGTTTGGTGTTTTTTTAAAAACTTGAATCAATGAAGGTTCATAGATGTATGGTGGTTTTTTTTGCTTGAATTAAATGAGGGTTCATAGATGTTTGTGGGATTTGTGTTATCAGAATTGTTGTTATCCATAAAATGGCATTGAGCATTACTGGGATTTGCTTTAGTTAATGATCAAAACTAGAGAAAAAAATTCTTTTTCTGTGCTTTGTTGATTGAGAATTTCTTTATCTGTGGTTTCTTGATTTCACCTGAATTTATGAGTTTTGATGATTCTTTCTCTTTGTGGTTTTCTTCATTTAGCATGAATTTATGAGTTTTGATGATTCTTTCTCTTTGTGGTTTTCTTCGTTTAGCTTTGATGATTCTTTCTCTTTGTGGTTTTCTTCGTTTAGCATGAATTTATGAGTTTTGATGATTCTTTCTCTTTGTGGTTTTCTTCATTTAGCATGAATTTATGAGTTTTGATGATTCTTTCTTCTTGTGGGAGGAGTTTTTCTTTGGTTCCTTACTAATTTTGTTCAATGTATATCAGTCTTATCAGGAAGTCACAAGGTCTAGGATCCATATCAGAGCAAGGCGGCGGAACTGCTGTTTATTTTAGGGTTGAATCTGGAAGATATGTCAGAAGAACGGTCCTGTGTGGTGGTTACAAGGGATTGTCAGACAGAAAGTAACGGGACGGCTTGCATGAGTTATTGACTTGATAGGATTGAAGTCCAGAATGGCAAAAGGCCATTGGAATATAACCAGGAGGGTGAAAATGTGCAACGCAAGTTGCAAAAGCAGTCCGATGGTTCCAACCTAGTGGGAGTGACTCTATCCTTGGGAAGTTCTTCAGCATCCCCTCCTGAGCAAGCTGACAAACAGGATCATGCTGGGGATAATTCTGACAGGAACACACTTTTTCCTGCCCTTGACCGTGACAGCCCCATCAATTCTCTCATTCGTTGCTCTAGGTCGGATTATGGCGCCATAGCATCTTTGAACTGCAACTTCCGCTCATTAATTAGGAGCAGTGAACTTTATAGAGCGCGGCGACGAAATGGTGTGGTGGAGCATTGGGTGTATTTCTCCTGCCAGCCGCTGGAGTGGGAAGCTTTTGACCTTGCTAGGCTCCGCTGGATGCGTCTGCCGAGAATGACTCCCAATGATTGTTTTGTGTTGTCCGACAAGGAATCATTGGGGGTTGGTACTGAGCTTCTTGTTTGTGGCAAGGATGTGTTGGCCCATGTCATTTATCGGTACAGTTTACTGACAAATACGTGGTCAACTGGGATGCAAATGAATGCGCCACGATGTTTGTTTGGTAAATCAAGCCTTGGGGAAATCGCCATTTTTGCTGGCGGTTGTGACTCACAAGGTAAAATCCTTAGCTCCGCTGAACTTTATAATTCGGAGACAGGCACGTGGACGACTTTGCGAAGCATGACTAAGCCACGTAAGATGTGTTCTGGTGTATTCATGGATGGAAAGTTTTACGTGATAGGAGCCATTGGAGGAGCCGACGCAAAGCTGTTGACATGTGCCGAAGAGTATGATCTGGCAACAGGAACGTGGACCGAAATTTCGAACATGTCTCCTGTGCAACCTAACCTTGAGAATGACATACCTGATACATCTGCAGCGCCTCTATTACTAGCCGTTGTAGATAATCAATTGTACGCTGCTGACTATGCTGAAATGGCTGTTAGGAAGTATGAAAAGCATAACAAAGCATGGGTTACCATTGGTGGACTGCCTGAAGGAGTATCTTCCATTCATGGTTGGGGATTGGCTTTTCGGGCATGTGGTGATAGGCTAATTGTAGTTGGAGGGCCTAGGGTTATGGGTCGAGGATTTATTGAGGTGCATTCGTGGGTACCGAGGGAAGGACCTCCAGAATGGAACTTGCTCGGCCAAAAGCAATCAGATAGCTTTGTGTATAACTGTTCTGTCATGGGATGCTGAAGAGATGGAATTTGGCTGGTTGTACTGTAGTAGTGTTGTTTATCGATCACTACATAATTGGTTTCTGGGGCAACATGTGATGTACTAGTCTTCTTTTTCTGCTGCGTTTCAAATCTTTATTTTCTTGGCTTGTGTATCAGTACATTTGGTAGCTTTGGAAATGAAGTACTTTGTTCCAACTTCTGTTTTCGTTGTTTATCAGTTGTTCTGCTTGCTTATTTGTTTTTATTTGTGAAAACTGAAGTATGCATCAATTATATGATGTTTGGACATTATGGCGTTTGCAGTCGAGTTGAGCAAGAAAATTAGACACTCATTATTATCCAGTTCCCACTTTGTCGGATTATGCTGGGTATGTTTTTTTGTACTCGGTATCGGATATCCACTTTGGAACTGATTAATCCCGAAGGAAAGTTCTACGTTGGGGGTTAATCGCTCCCTATCAAAAACAACTCTCTATACTCAGTACTCGAATTTGAAATGTCTTATTAGAAATGAATGAATACAAATCTTTGCCAAGGATGTTTGGGATTGGCGTGAGGCTAAAAAATCTGAACCAGTCACTTTTTTTACAAGCATTGTTATACGTATCTTCTTGAGCCTACTTTTTCGGCGGTAGTGGTATGGACTGCGTACATTTTACCCTCCCCCAGACCCCACTATGTGGAAATATATTGGGTTTGTTGTTGTTGTTGTTATACGTATCTTTTAGGAGAAAGGACATAAAAGACACTTCAAATTAAAAAAATTCAATGAAAATGACCCTGAAATTTAAATTGAAAAAACTACAAGAAGTAACATACTTAAGACTTTTTTTTTTTCAAGACAGACTTAAAGACTTAAATTATCAAAAATAGCAACATTTTAATGAAATTTCATTGTGTAGCAAACATAACATTATTTTAAGTGTAGTCCCCCATTTCCTGCTTTTGAGAAGTTATCATGTATAAGTTCTCTTTTTCACTCCATTTCTCTTTCTCTTTGTTCCCCTTTTCACTCTACTTCTCTTTTTCTTTTCTTTAATTGATTTTTACTTTACTTTTTATTGTTTCAAATCTCTCAGATTCTTTTTTCTTTTCTTTAATTGATTTTTACTTTACCTTTTATTGTTTGAAATCTCTGAGATTCTTTTTTCAATTTTTTTCCTTTCTCACATTTTTTTCACGATGTGATAAGGATAGTGTTCCTCAATTTCATGTAACTAATAAATTCAGTTATTGCATGTTATCAATTTCTCAATTTTTTGTTTTATTTTTTATTTTGTTCTGTAAACCATTAGCAACTTTGAGTTTGAGGTTATTATGTATTTTCAGTATATTGGAATGTTGAAATATATATTTGGGTATTCTTTTTGTTTAAATATGCAGTTGGGGTTATGGACGTATTTGTATTTGTTGAAATACAAATACATTTTCAAATTTTCTTTCAATACAGTACATATAGGTTTGCCATATATACAAATTAACTGACTAAATATACATTTAAATTACATCGAAGTATTTTGTATTTTTTATAAATACATATACACTTTTATTTGTATTTTTATTCTGTTCAGCATACATTTAAGGTATATGGAAGCATTTGTATTTTTATACATACATATCCAATTTCATATATATTTTTCTGAAGTGATGGCTTTGTAGTATCCATATTCGAACACAATCAAAATATATAAAATTGAACTTTATGGAAATACAAATATTCTCTTAAATTTCGAGAATCAGAACTCCAAAAAATTGAGTTTGAGCAGCTTGAAAAATCGTTTTGATCACTATATTGTTCGATCAGTTCAATTTACTGTTGCATTACTTTTTTTTAAAAAAAATTTGTTTACAAAATATCCAAAAATAATTTAACAAAATAAATTGTAAAATTGTACAACGTAACGAAAAATTGATTTTGATCACTCAAACGAAAAATCATTAATGACTCGAAATATTGAAAAATAATTTAACGAAAAATCGATTTGATCACTATATTTGAACGAAACATCAGTAATGACTCAAAAAAAATTTGAACAAAATAATAGTAATGGTTCAAAAAAATTTTAGAACGAAAATTTTTTAATCGATTTCAAACAACTGATGAAATTCATATAAGAAAATAATATTGAGATTAAATACCTTCAAGAATAGTAATGTTTTAATTTGAATTTTTGAAGATATTGAGCGGAAGATGCTTCAGTTGAATTTGATTTTGATTTTTTTTTTTAATGAAAACGATAATGTGAAACTGAAATTTAAATTTTTATTTCGGTTGGTAACAAATAACGAAAATTACGTTAATTAAGAGATTTTAATGGAAAAGGAATCTCCACATTTAATTCATAGCTATTATACCATATTTAAATCAACTGATTTGAGTTAAATATGGCCAGTAAAACGATTTGTATATGTATTTTTATAGCAACAGTTTATTCAAATACAAAATACAAGCTGTTAGTTTAAATAATTATGAAAGTGTTGTTATGAATCTCATAATTATGGTCTTACGTATGCTATTTATGAATTTTACCCATTTAAATTTCACTTTCTAGTCATTTCAATTTGTTAGCTTGTTCTATACCGTTTCTATACACTTTCTATACAATTTCTATACATATCTGATACATATAAATATTCTATACGAAAATTATACAGTTTCGGTACACAATTTATACAATAATTGTACATTTGTTCACACATTTTATAGAACAATTATATAATTTTTATACACTTTCTATATATTTTTTTAATATTATATATATATATATATATATATATATTTTATACATATACATATTTGATAGAACTATAGAATTTCTATACATATATCTTATATAGATATATATTCTATATAACAATTATATCGTTTTTATATAATTATATTTAATTATTATTTCTAAATAATAAAAATTGTATCTGGACTACCTCTACGTGGGCCAAAATGACCCAAATTGGAAAATGACTATAAAACGAAAATAGTATATCCGATTGACTATTTTTTGAAAAGATATCAAATTTTTAGACTATTTATTTTAAAAAGTATTATAGAGTATCTTTTTTCCTATCTTTTATTTTCACATTCACATTAAATTCCTGATTAATTTAATTCCGTAACGCGTAAGGTCCAATAAAACATTATTGCATGGGTACTAGAAATTCACACGTCATCTTCATGCAAACTTTACATAGTGAACTTTGATTCCACAACAATAAATTCTAAATTCCAGCACTTAATTAACTTTGAATATTTATTGAATCTAATTTTATGCAATCTCGAGATTTTCATTTGCCCGTCACATGTTCTGGTTACAGAATAAAGTGTTACTAGTATTTAGTTACATGGTAGAAATGAAATATACAGCAACAATACACCCATTGAATTTTCACATAGTCTTGAAAAAATAAAATGTACGCAATCCGTATTACTCTCTCCGTCCCATTTTACTCATCCTAAATTTTCTAATTTAATGTTCCATTTTACTTATCCTTTTTATTTATCAAGACAAGACAATTTTTTTTTCCTCATTATACCCTTACTGTAATTGATTATTCCTTGTTATTAGTCATTCATCAATATTGGAACTAATAATAAGACACAATTAAGAGGGGTAAAATGGTAAAGTTACATTATTAATCATTATTTTCTTAATAGTTGTGTCATTCCAATTTAGGACGGATAAAATGGGACGAAGGAAGTATTATCTTAGAGATGAGATAGAGAGGCTATTTCATATTTACCCTCGGTTCAAGACAAATTAGTATCCACCCTTATTCGCATTTGCCACATTACTCCAAAGCTACTACCATGCTATATTCGCAGCAAAAAAATAATAAAAATGCTATGTTTGTATTTTGCAAATAACGTTAAACGAAATGTAGAGCCTAACATCTTTCACATTGGACTGCATTTGAAGCAACACGTTTGTTCAAATATGTTATATATGTTTCAAAATAGTTGGCCCTTCTACTGAAATGTGTATTTCAATTTAGTTATTTTTTAAATAAAATTAAGAGGATTTTATTATGTTCATCTAATACTATTCCTATCATTATGACTAAATAAAGTGTATATATACTTAGATTTATATTTTCAAAGCATAAATAAGGCTAATTTGATAAAATAAATCTCTAATAAATATTTTCTCAAGAAAAATGTCACGTCAAGAAAAACCAACTATTTTAAAACGGAGTGAGTGCTCTTAAGGCCTCGTTTGACCATGAAAATTACTTTTTTTTTCTGGAGTTGGAGTTGGAATTGTGTTTGACCATCAATATATATTAAAGTTGTTTTTGAAATTTCGTGGGAGAAGTATGAGTAAAAAAAATAAACACAAGTAAAATTTGTTTTCACTTTTTCAAATAATTTTTTGAAGTTGGAGTTGGAAAATTCATGGTCAAACGGTTCGTGTTTTCATTTTTTATTTTTTTTTACTAAAGTAAGATAATTTTAAAAAAAAACAGAAAAAAATTTCTATGGACAAACTGCTACCAATATGGTTGATAGTTTTGGTCAAGCATAGAGCTAACACATGAAACAATGTAGGATACAAGCACCGATAAAATAGCATAATGTGAAAATTAATATCCAAAAGTGTATTACAGTTTGTACATGATAGAGTAAGAATGTGCAAATTAAATATATTTAACTATATGAAATCTTTAATTTAATAAGAATGTGCAAATTAAATATAGTTAACTATATGAAATCTTTAATTTAATTGCTTATCTTTATAGAATTTATACGATAACTAGTCATTTTGAATTCAAGCAATTATGTTACAAAAAAATTACACTAAGAATGTGTTTGGTTAAAAAAGAAAATATTTTTTAAATGTGTTTGGTATGAAAGGAAAATATTTTTTAATATTTGATTGACATAAATGTTTTTAAAATATTTTTCAAATAAACTTATTTTTCTTCAATTTAAGGAAAATGAGTACCCTTACATAAAGTAACAATTATATTTCAACACTCTTTCAACTGCACCACCCGACCTTAGACTCAACTCTTAATTTTGGATGTGACTCAATTCTTGACCCAGACCTTGACATGGGACTCGACTCCCAATTCCAACCACCAACTCTGCACCTAACTCCCAATACTGACCCAAGGTCCAATTATCGATTCTGACTCGAGAACCGACCTCGATCCACTTGCTAGCATTGACCCAAGACCCAATCCCGACAAAGGACTAGACCTTAATCCAAACTCGGAATCCAAACTTGATCGTGAATGACTCCCAACTCCAACCCTAACTCGAGATCATAGGACCCAAACTCCTAACCCCAATTCAGGACGAGAGTCTCGACTCAGAACTGGGATCTCACCTCAAGTCTAACCTCGACCTGAGTTACAACGTTGGCCCCGAATCTGAATCTAGACTAGACTCCCGACCTCAACCCCGAGTTGGGGGTATTGCATTTCGAGTCAAGATTGATATCTACATACTTTTGGAACAATATTTTCTTCTTATCGATCAAACACCAAAAATTAATTAAGGAAAAAAGAAAGGAAAAAAAGCATAAATATCACCTGAACTTGTCGTTACAATTTATTTTAGCACATTAACTTTATCGGTAATTATTTACCCCCCAAAATAACTTTCGTCTGAATTGTATACCACCACCAAAATATAATTTCAACTCTCACAATGGAGAGTGTAGTACACTCACCTCACGTCGTGGCCACGTCAGATCCACATAAAAAATTATTTTAAAAAATAATTTCACTAATATATGTTTATCTAATTAAAAAAATATATTCCCCTCCCTCGCACCCTCCCCCTCTTCTTTGTTCTTCAACAGACCCACCCTTTTTAATCTTCAAACCACCACCATCACCACCCCAATCCGCCGCCAGCCACCCCACCACCCACCCACCTTTCCATTCTTCTAATTCTAACCTTCATTAGTACTTCTTAATCCTTAATCATTGATTTAATTTTTATTAATTAACTCTTTTTTTTTAATCTCCATTAACACTTCACCATTTTTTGCTACTTTTAATTTCTCTTTCCATAGCGTTTTTTTATTTTAGAAAAAAAATGGATATTCTAAATTGTATATTTAAAAATTATAATAAATATTTTTTTGAATCATGATGAAGGTTCCTTCTTTAGGTAAGAAAATGGGTATTCTAAAATGCATATTTGAAAATTATAATAAAGATTTTTTGAATTAAGATGAAGTTTTTTTTTAAGGGGACAATAGAATTTTATTTTTTTTTTAAAAAGAAGGAGATGATTCGAAGAAGAAGAAAGGGGATGAAAGTTTGTTGAATTCGAAGAAAAAGGCGGGGGTGAGGGGGAGTGTAGGAGAAGATGAAAGGGGGTGGTGGGGTTTAAAGAAAATGAAAAGGCCTTAAAGAAGATGAGAAAGGGGTAGTCGTTGTTTTTATTTATCATTTTTATTTTATGTAAAATTAAATTATATATAATAATTAAAAATTATTAAAATATTTCATCAGTATTTATTTTATTTAAAAAATATGCTTTATTTTTTTTATTATATCAGTTATTAAAGGGGCAATATAATTTATGTAAAAAATTATTTAGAGTAAATAATTATCGATAATATTAAAGTTCTAAAAGTAAATTGTGTCAACATGTTCAGAGATATAAATATTTTTTTTTTTCAAAAAGTAACTTTCATAATGAGGAAATAGCAGTTATGGTCAACCAAGGTTAAAAGAGTCATTTCAAACCAGTGTTTTATTGCAAATCTTAAAAACATCCAAACTCTTTCTTTCTTCTTCACAGTTGTTGTCAGGTGAAAGAAAAATATAAAGCTAAGATTTATTTTCATCATAAAATTGGCCAATATTGCCTGATAAATATGTTCAGCTACAACAAAGAAAAGCAGCAACTATTCTTCAATAGAATTGGGCAATATTGCCTGGTAAGTATGTGGCGGTACAACAAAGAAAAGCAGCAAGTATTCTTCTTCAATATCAGGTGGTGTACTCAAATTCAACGCCAATCACTTTTACAACTCTGTGATTTTAACTCTTATCATCAAATTCACGACAATATTTTTTGCTTTTATTTTAACTCATGTATTGTTGGTATTTGAATGCAATAGCAATATTGTGATGAATTACTACACTATGTTGTTTCTTATTGAAAAATTTGGATATCAATGTTTTTTCTTTTATTTAAATGACAATTAAAAGTTAAATTGGTTGGAATTTTAGGGCTTTGATTGGAATATTATTCTATACTAATCAGATCTCACTTACCAGAGAATGAATGAGAGAGAAGCGTGAAATCGTTGTTCTTATAAAAGAAAATAAGAGATCTCTTTAGCAGTATTTGATAGTTTTTGCTGTTGAAGAAGCTTTAGCATCTCCTTTAAGTTGCCGATAAAGGGAGCTGATTTAGGAAAAGATTGAAGAGAAAAATATTGAAACTTTTCAAAGTATATAAACTGTAATTATGTGTTAAGGTGTTTTCACAAAAAATGTTAATAATTAAAGTTGAATTCTAGAACCTTGAAAGTTCTAGAATATTTTAAGTATGTGGAGGGTTAGTCTGCTCATACTGCCTCATTCGCAAACATCGGAGGAACTAAGAATCTGCGATCAAGTAATTGCTTCTTGGCCCCTTCCTTGGCTAATCGGTCAGCTACCTTGTTCTGCTCTCTACTGGGATGCGAGAGGAGAAATATTCGGGCTAATAGAATTAAGATATTGATTAGTAGGTAATTT
Organism: Capsicum annuum; assembly: GCF_002878395.1. NCBI lineage: Eukaryota > Viridiplantae > Streptophyta > Magnoliopsida > Solanales > Solanaceae > Capsicum > Capsicum annuum. The sequence continues at coordinate 25,009,931 of NC_061121.1, read as the reverse complement.
GTTATGGTGGAGAAGCCAAATGAAGAACTTAATCTTGCAAATCTAGTTGAAGTTATTGTTACTGTTGTGGACAATGATGTCCTTATTGGAGTTTAAGAGCTTGTAAGCAGATTTAGTTGGACCATCTCGATTTAGATGCCACACGAGTCAATCATTAATGAAGCTTGTACTATGGACACAAAGTATTTAGTAGTGAAAAAAAAAATGAAAGATTGGGGTAAGGAGAGGGATAATCTATTAAAATTCTAAACACCATTGTGGAAAGGTCTTTGATCTTAATATTTTCCTCATTATGATTTAGAGGACCTTGAATACAACTTCTAATTATTGTCTTTTTTTCACCAAAAAAAGAATACAGCTTCTAATGGTATTATGGTAAGGTAACCAAATATCGTGCCAAAAGTTAATTGAACAACTATTATCGGCAACCCAGGAGTTAGCATTGTTGCTTGTTTTCCAACCATTAAGGATACACTTCCAGGTGGATGATGAATTAGCTTTAGGTGATCTGTTAGGAGTACAATATTTTGAGATAAGGACATTAGCCCATGGAGTTCTAGGATTCTTGAAAACCCTCCATGCAAGGCTAGCATGCATCACACTATTTTTTACTTCTGCTTTATGCATGACGAGCCCTCCTTCATATTTAGGTTTTGTAATGGTATCCCAACTCACAAGATGAAGTTTCTTTTTGGTGTTGGTGGTACCCCAAACAAAGTTCCTCTGAAGCCTATTGATTTATTTGGTTGTTTTACGTGGAAGACTAATGTATTGCATTACATTGTTTGGTATGCTACTTAGGGAAACTTTAGCAAAAGTAGCGCGCTCAGCGATATTAAAAAATTTCGTCTTCTAATCAGTACGTTTAGAGTTTATATTATCTATAATGAATTGAAAAGCACTGTGAGTTGGTCTTTTGTGAAAGATGGGAAAACCAAGATATTTTCCAAAGTTATCACGGGGTTGGATTGATAAAATGGATGACAGGTTGGAGATAACATTGATTTACAGTTGGAGCTGAAAATCACTTTGGTCGTGGAAAAATTGATGTTTTGGCCACTAGATCGATTGACGTCTACAAGAGTATTAATATAGTATGACAATTTTTGGTGTTTGCTTTTGCCATAAGCGTAAGATCATGTGCGAAGAAGAGGGGTGTTAGATTTGGCCGAGTTCTACCTATTTTTATTGGAACCCTATTACTACAATTTGAATATTCATGTATCCTCACTTGAATCTCCTGTCCTGTTGTCGTAATCTCCTCAACTTTAAGTAGGTCATCCATCCACATTATAACCATACCAGTTGAGCGGCCTATGGCAGGAGCCTCTATATAATTGGTGAAGCTCAAGCTCTCTATGTGATATCAAGATTAGAGCTTGGAGAATTTTTACTTTTTTTTTTGTCTGTATTGTTGGAGTTCACACATTCTATTAATACTGTGGAATTAGTAGAAGTTTGTATAGGAATATCTTTGGTGATTGACGGGGTGAAGGATTGTTTTGCTCATGCACGGCAACCAAATTCGGTGTAGTAATTAATGAGAGGGTGGTTACATTTTTGTTATCCCGTATAAAAGGTAAGATGACGGAAATAAATTGAATAGGAATGGTTCTAGAATCTCACTACTAGAAATATTTTAAGCTGTGTTTGGTTTTATTACTTGATGCATTGTCCAATCCTAAAGTTGTTCCTGTTGAGTCTAGGAATAGGGTGTGTGGAAGGGGTCATGGTTTTATTTTCCTCACCCTGTTCGCTTCTAGCTGTACTATGACTAGCAACTTGTGTGGTAGGAAAAGTGTGCAGCAAGGCTTCCCTTTATATTGGATTAGTATTACTTAATTTATAAGAGTAAGTTTGTATATTTTTAGCTGGTTTATTTTTATCAGTTACATCAGTGATATTTTTAGTCTGGACAGCGTTATATTCGTAGGGGGGAAAGTAGTGGATAAAGTAGGGAGTAATCCATTGGAATTTCCATTTTTCCCTGTTGAAAGCTGACGTCATTAGAGCTGATGTCTTGTTCTGTTGGTCTGTCCTCCTTCGAAGGGCTGCTTTCAATGAAGTTTCCTTTTGATTCAAATTTTTGGGCTTTACTACTCATAGGATCATTCTTTTGGGAAGATCCTGTGGTTTGATTGAGTAACCTTTCGTTGTACTTAAAGATTTTTGAGTCAAGAAACTTACCTGCAGTGGCGTCAAAGAGATTAACGCTGATACCTGTGTCATCATCTTTTGAATCATTTGTTTGGCGCTTGTTTTTTTTTCGTCTTTGTGAACGATAATGTTTGCCACGGAACTGCAATTTGAGTTTCTTGAATGGGAGTTTTTGTGTTGGCCTGGCTTTGCCCTTCTGATATTTTCTCTGGTTGAGTGATTTCAGTTGCCTTTACCTTTGGAATACTGGCCGGATAAAAAGAATCCGTTAACAAACCAATGGCCATCTTGAAGAGTTCTTTTTAGTTTTTCTTCTTTAAGGAACTTGACAATATAGTAATCATGCCCCAAATCAATAAGTGTTAAATCTTCAGTTGGTCTCCACATGATGGATAGTTTCCTCATTAGATATCGATGGCGTATTCTTTCACCAAACACTTTGATAAAAGGCCTTCTTCAGAGAGGTATATGCTGCCCTCATTATCCTGAAATGTTTCCATCATCACATCTAGTATTTCTTTGCCTCTTTCTACTTCCTCTTGTTGTTCTTCGATGTATATGTCCATGGGTTGGTTCCCTTCTTGTGGCTGCGTATTCATGCTTGTTTGGGGATTTGGTTTTTAGCAACATATTTTTACTGCGTGGCTTAGGTTCATTGAAGTTATTTTTACTGTGTTTGGATCTGGTGGTGCTGGTGGAGTTAGATTTTCCTGAGAGCTATTCATTTTGGTGTGAGTGGTTGATTGCTAGTGAGAAGTGATAGGTTCTCTCTCTCTAACCTTTTCAGCAATTCTTGTTTATAGGTAAATGCTTTAGTGGTCAATGAAATGAGTTTAGAACCATGAGATCTTAGGTTCAAATCCCAGCCTAGGTTAAAACACTAGGTGAAACATAATTTTTATATATATATCTTGATTATACATTAATGTTGACTACTATTCTTAGGCCATGAGAGGGGCCTTGTGAATTTATATCAATTTTGCTTCATTTAGGTACTTTTTTGGAAATGTTCAGTTATCACGCTTCTTACGTAACCGTTCCTTTATATGATGGAAGTTTCATCTCATTGTTATTGTTATTAATGATTGTATGACTGATAATTTAAAACCTCCATGTTTGCAGACACGATTGGAGCACATATTATTGGGCGTGCAAAATGAATTACCTCAACCGAAATAGAGCTGAGGGAAAATTAGACCATCTTGATTCTTGATACTCTATTTGTCTCAGAACTCATCTTATCGGTGGTTGTAGGAATAGACAATGTAGCCTTTGCCACTAGAGCCTAGAAGGTGAAAAGGCATTGAAAGTAGTTTTACTTCTGTAAGAACATTGTTTATGCCATCTTCTGTTTTTCTTTCAATCCATCTAGCTAAAAACTTCTATGTTTATCGTTTTGCTATATTAAGTGTTTTCTTGTACTGCAGTTATTGTAAATATTACAGTTTGGCTGAGGCAGAAGAGTGTTCAAATTTATCGAAAACTGCAACTAGGTAGGTATTAGTGTTTCTCCAATTTTGAGGTTTAATTTTTCTTGCATGCAAATGCTTAACCTTTCATAAAGACAATAGATTTTGATACTTGTTTCCATTTTTTTTAACTATATGATTTAAATGCCTACTTACATAATCCCCCCGTTCTAAATAAGTGGTTGTTTAGCCTTTTCATGTTGTTCCTAAATAAGTAGTGTTTTTAGATAATCAAGAAGACAATGATGTTCTTCCAATTTTACCCCTCTTTAAATAAAGAGTTACACATCCTTTTCAAGGTATTTGTAAGGTCAAGTTAGTAAAAATACTTCTTGTTTTCTAGGAAAGCATAATTTCTTAGAGGGTGTGCCCAAGCTAAAAAATCACTTATTTAGGAACGGGGAAGTATAAATTTCTATCTTAGTCTTGCTTGATCTTCTTCTTTAGTTTAGTTTCAAGACAGATGAAGAAATCATATGACATAAGATTGCCTAAGACAAAGATAACTTGTAGCCAGTAGAACAAGCAATTTGAAAAGATATTTTTCTTATCATGTTTTTCTTTTCACTTGAAATATTTCTATTGATTCTTTATGGTTTTGTTTATGTTATTTTAGGTTGGAGGAATGATGCGCTGCAAGATTCATGATTTTGTTTTTCGACGGCTACTCGTCCATTTGTTGGGTGATCCCTTGCTCTCACATTCTCACATTCGAGTGTTTGCTCGTCGTTTAGTCCCGGCAGTGAGATTTACTCATTACGGTCACCTCCGGAGTTCATCCCACCTGGATAGTTCCAGGACCCGTGTGACCCCGCCCTTGATCAGATAAAGCTGCCTACCTTATGACCCACTACGAAAAATGAGCCTTGTGAGAAGACTTTGACATTCCCCATATTGCGGTTTCGTCCGTTCCTTTCCCAAGATGGGTTAGGGACATAAGAAGGTATATCAAAATGTTTTTCTAAGCTGTTTTAGGGTCAACATATTGCTTATAGTTTTTCTAGTTCACGGATTAATCTATTTAAGTAGTTGCAATTAGAATAGAGTTTTGGTAAGAGAGAGAGAGAGAGTGAGACAGAAATGAGAACTAGAAGTACAGTAGTGAGATAAAGGTGTTGTGTTATGCCCAAAACTTTGATTTTCAGATAGAATCCAAAGGATCTTCTTTGTTGAACCCCCCCTCCCCCCTCTTCCCCACCCCACCCCACCCCACCCATGCCTTGTTCTTCTTCTTGCCAGTTTTATTTATTTATTTAAAAAAAAAACAAAAACAATTAGCTGCCCTTATAGTAAGTACAAACCGATAAACAGAAAGAACAAAAGAAAGAAAAAAAACAAAGGATTGCATCGATAGAAATGAAAGCAATTTTGATATAAATTTTTGCTTTTCCTCTCTATATATCAAAGTTGCTCTCTTTTTTTCTCTCTTATCCAATTTGTAAGTCTTCTTTTGAAGTGTTTTAGAAGTTTGGTAAACAATGTAAGATTGAAGTTTTGGTTCTTGATTGATTGATGTTTGGTGAATTTGAGCAAAAGGGTGTTGTTTAATCTGAATTTTGGAGATCTGTGATTTGTAATGTTTGAATCTTAATTGATTCTTGCTTGTTTATTTGATTTAAAGTTTTAATTTTAAGGTTTTTTTTTTTTTGAGTTCTTGATTTTTTGGGTTGTAAAGTTTGAATCTTTATTGATTCTTGCATGTTTATTTGATTTAAAGTTCTGATTTTGAGGTTTTTTTTTGGTTCTTCATTTTTTGGGTTGTAAAGTTTGAATTTTTAATGATTCTTGCATGTTTATTTGATTTTGAGGGTTTTTTTTGGTTAAGGAGTTTTTTTCATTTGATTGTTTTTCAAGGACTTGGTGGATTGAATGTTGAATCTTTTCTAAGGAGTTTACTTGATCTGGATTCTTGATTTTTTTCAAACTTGAATCAGTGAGAGTTCATAGATGTGTGGTGGTTTTTTTTTTTTGCTTGAATTTCATGGATGTTTGGTGTTTTTTTTTTTTGCTTGAATCAATGAGGGTTCATAGATGTTTGTGGGATTTTTTCCCCTTTGTTTGCTGACAAATCCCGGCATTTGTGTTATCAGAATTGTTGTTATCCATAAAAAGGCATTGAGCATTACTTGGTTTGCTTTAATTAATGATCAAAACTAGTGAAAAAAATTTCTGTTTCTGTGCTTTGGTGATTGAGAATTTCTTTGTCTGTGGTTTCTTGATTTAACCTGAATTTATGAGTTTTGATGATTGTATCTATTTGTGATTTTCTTGATTCAACGTGAATTTATGAGTTTTGATGATTCTTTCTCCTTGTGGGAAGAGTTTTTCTTTGGTTCCTTACTAATTTTGTTCAATTTGTATCAGTCTTATCAGGAAGTCACAGGGTCTAGGATCCATACCAGAGCAAGGCAGCAGAACTGGTGTTTATTTTAGGGTTGAATCTGGAAGATATGTCAGAAGAACGGTCCTGTGTGGTGGTTACAAGGGATTGTCAGACAGAAAGTAACGGGACGGTTTGCATGAGTTATCGACTTGATAGTATTGAAGTCCAGAATGGCAAAAGGCCATTGGAATATGACCAGGAGGGTGAAAATGTGCAACGCAAGTTGCAAAAGCAGTCCGACGGTTCCAACCTAGTGGGAGTGACTCTATCCTTGGGAAGTTCTTCAGCATCCCCTCCTGAGCAAACTGACAAACGGGATCATGCTGGGGATAATTCTGACAGGAACACACTTTTTCCTGCCCTTGACCGTGACAGCTCCATCAATTCTCTCATTCGTTGCTCGAGGTCAGATTATGGCGCCATAGCATCTTTGAACCACAACTTCCGCTCATTAATTAGGAGCAGTGAACTTTATAGAGCGCGGCGACGAAATGGTGTGGTGGAGCATTGGGTGTATTTCTCCTGCCAGCCACTGGAGTGGGAAGCTTTTGACCCTGCTAGGCTCCGCTGGATGCGTCTGCCGAGAATGACTCCCAATGATTGTTTTGTGTTGTCCGACAAGGAATCATTGGGGGTTGGTACTGAGCTTCTCGTTTGTGGCAAGGATGTGTTGGCCCATGTCATTTATCGGTACAGTTTACTGACAAATACGTGGTCAACTGGGATGCAAATGAATGCGCCACGATGTTTGTTTGGTAAATCAAGCCTTGGGGAAATCGCCATTTTTGCTGGCGGTTGTGACTCACAAGGTAAAATCCTTAGCTCCGCTGAACTTTACAATTCGGAGACAGGCACGTGGACGACTTTGCGAAGCATGACTAAGCCACGTAAGATGTGTTCTGGTGTATTCATGGATGGAAAGTTTTACGTGATAGGAGGCATTGGAGGAGCCGACGCAAAGCTATTGACATGCGCTGAAGAGTATGATCTGGCAACAGGAACGTGGACTGAAATTCCGAACATGTCTCCTGTGCAACCTAACCTTGAGAACGACATACCAGATACATCTGCAGCGCCTCCATTACTAGCCGTTGTGGATAATCAATTGTACTCTGCTGACTATGCTGAAATGGCTGTTAGGAAGTATGACAAGCATAACAAAGCATGGGTTACCATTGGTGGACTGCCTGAAGGAGTATCTTCCATTCATGGTTGGGGATTGGCTTTTCGGGCATGTGGTGATAGTCTAATTGTAGTTGGAGGGCCTAGGGTTATGGGTCGAGGATTTATTGAGGTGCATTCGTGGGCACCGAGGGAAGGACCTCCAGAATGGAACTTGCTCGGCCAAAAGCAATCAGGTAGCTTTGTGTATAACTGTTCTGTCATGGGATGCTGAAGAGATGGAATTTGGTTTGTACTGTAGAGGTGTCCATCAATACATAGTTGGTTTCTTGCTAAAGGGTAATTTATCCCAGCTTTTTTCTCTTATCAGTTAATAGATTAGTGTTTAAAGCTTCTCTAGGAAAGTCATAGAAGTACTTAGTTATTTGTTTGGTGGCATGTTGCTTGTGTATCAGTACATTTGGTAGCTTTGGAAATGAAGTACTTTGTTCCAACTTTTGTTTTAAGAATTCTTTCCTTTATTATGGCAGATCTCATTGAGGCAATTGACCAATTATTCTGCTTGCTTATTTAAATTGTTTTTATTTGTGAAAACTGATACAATGGTATAGGCATCAGTCATATGATGTTTGCGGGCGAGTTGAGCAAGAAAATTAGACGCTTATGGATGGTACAACCAGCTTTTGTGAGTTGTAAGGTTGATGAGCATTTGTCTGTCACATGTTCTCGTTACAAAATAAAGTGTTACTAGTATTTAATTACATGGTAGAAATGAAATATACAAAAACAATACACCTTTGTATTCTCACACAATTTCGGAAGAATAAAACGTATGCAATCCGTATCATTACCCCAGATGTGAGGTAGAGAGGTTGTTTCAGATTTACCCTCGGCTCAAGACAAATTACAAACAATTAACAGTAACCTTCCATCCTAATTCGCATTTTCCACATTATCCCAAAGTTGCAACCACGCTATATCTTATTTACCACCTCTCCCCAATTTAAATGAAATATATCCTTTTAAATTCAACAATTTTTTTTTAAAAAAAATGCTATTTTGTATTTTGCAAATAATGTTAAACAAAATGTAGAGCCAAACATTTTTCAGATCGAACTACGTTTGAAACATGTTTGCTCAAACATATATATATACTAGTTTTTCTTCACATGCATTGCACGTGTAATTCGAGTCGTACAAGTTTTTTAAAAAACTATCAATACTATTTAAAAAAGGGGAAAGGACCAAGTTTATCCTTCTACTTTGAAAAATTGGCTAAATATATCATTTATCATACTATGAAGTCATATTTACCCTCATTGTTATATTTTAGAGTCAAATTTACCCTCGATGTTAAGAAAATTTTCGCATGTACTCTTCTTCTTAATAGAAAACCCTAGATCAATGTTACATGCCCCATTTTTTAAAAATAAAATACACTCTAATCTAACTCAACCCGTTCCACAAAAAAAGTGACAAACAAATATATCCCTCACTCAATTCTGTTGGCATCAAAGTATGATATCGAGGGTAAATTTAATCACAAAATATGAAGAAGGATATATTTAACCATTTTTTCAAAGTAGAAATACGATCCTTTTCCCTTAAAAAATATTTGAGTAAACAACTATACATGAGAAAATAAAGAGTATAAATTTATGTGAATAATAGTATACAAGCATTGTCCTTATTTTGTTATATTACTGCTACATAATTAAATTGTGAATTTAAAAGACATTGACTAAATTTTTTTTTTTTTTTGGGTTAAAAGAGGATTTATTTATTACTTAATATGCATCATAGATGTTGAACAGTTGAAGTGGTAACAATGCGACAAGAAATAATAGTATCGTGCATTACAACAATAATTTAAGAACACGCTTATAAGTAACCAAATATTCTGTCCATTTCGTTTTATTTGCCTCCCTCCATTTTTCATGAATTAAATTGACTAAATTTCAAAGTTAAATTAAATTATATTAATTTATTTTTTTATAATTAAAATTTACATATTCAAAAACTATATGTAAAATGCTATAAATTATAAATTTTCTTTTATTAATTTAATTAAGAAATATATCTTAAAATGTTGGTCAGAATTTGTACATGAATGACATAGATAAACTATTCGTTATAGTTCAGTGACCTATTTAAATCTTTTTCCTTTTATAATTGAAGTTTACAGTGATTGTCAATCTCAAATTAGCATAATTAATTGTAGAAAAGAGGAAGAAACACATATAATCTTTTTTTTTTTTTTTGTTTAGAGGAGAGAGAAATTGGAGCAGTATTTTTTTCCAAATTCCACCTAAAAAAGTAGAAAATTTCATGTACCAATACATTGCAAGATATTCAATACTTGAAAAGCAATATGCAATATATGCGGGAGAAACTCCACACAAAAGAAATCTTATTAGGACCTACTTATATGCCACAGAACTAAGAAGTAATGATACCATGTAGCTGCTACCACCGTAGAAAATATAACGACGCTGACTTCAAACTTCAAATCCATTCAGCGCTTTCTGTCAGCATGTTCTTCAATTTAAAATTCATTTCTTTAGAAGCATAAGGAATTGGAATACTCTTTGATTCCCGACCAGCTGCCATATCTTCCCAAAGTAAATTCAAGAGTGCCATCGTCAATTCTCCCACTTCCCCATTTTCAATAGGTTTCTCATCTCACGTGATGATAAGTAATAAAGGAAGTATGCTTTCAAAATACATCATTTAAACAACATATTTGGCATCTTCAATTGTGAAGTCAGTAGTTTTGACACATTTCAGACATCCCTTCTCAACCAACTTGGGTGCAAGTTGAAGAAGCCTCAAAGAAGTGCACCCAATTAGGATCTTATCAAAGTTAGAAAGTATAAGCTCCTTATCAGAATTTATAAAAGCAACATTCACATTTGGACCCTTACTAGTATAACCTTTTTCATCAGTTCAGAGAGATGAAAAGACGTAGCAGATGTTTAAAATTGAAAGAAAGCGTAAAACTACACACCAGAAAGAAAATATCCCCAACAACCTATTCGTAAGACATGATAGTGAAAATATTTATCACCAATAAAGAAATAGGTTAGCAGCAGGATCAACTATCCTAAAGTATTGAATTTTAAGCTTCAAACCAATGCATAATTACATGATCCTAATGGAACCAGACAACACAAGCTAGCTCATATATCAATGTACGTGTAAAAATTTTTTTTAGCAAAAAAAAAAGAGGAATCAAACATTGAGACAACACCACAATCTAATGAATTAAAAAAAACTGTTTAAAATTGCAGTTGTGAATACCTCAACTCGATGCAAGGATATCAATGTCATAATTTAGAACAATCCTTACATGTAATTAGTGCTAGGGTAGGAGAAGGGCAGCTTAAACAATATGATGGCCTAAAGCAAAGCTTCAATGAGACCAAAGTGTATGCTATTACAACTAAAAAAATAATATATTATCTGGGTTTAATTTAATAATGAATGCTATTTCATTAAAAATAACATGATTTTTTACAAATACTTCCGAACTTCAGGAAACCAAATCAATTTTAAAGTTTCAAACCAAATGACTCCCTTTACTACTGGCCATCCTACACTTGCTTCTTGAGATAGAGTAATATGATCAAAGAATTATATTATTAATTATCAAACAAATGAAATGTGCAGACGGTCTTGCTAATAAGATGCACCGTTAATGTCGAAGAACATAACATCTCTGGTTATTTATGGCTTAATCATTCCAGCAAATGATAAAACTGTTACAATACATACATTGCAGCTAAGTATATCCCACAATTAACATCTCTATACCGAGAATAACCAATTATCTAAGCAAATACGTCAGATTTTTAATACAATTAAATAGTTGTTGAAAAGAAGTCTACATATAGCAACATTGTGATATGTTTATATATTAGATTTCCGCTCAAAACTGGTGGGGACCAATATTCTGGAGGCGTCCGTGGTGCAATCCGACTGGGTGATGACTCCTAAGGAATAAAAGACACATAACCTGTAAATTGCGTTATATATCCTACGTTCAATAACCTATGCATCCTTTTGTAGTTTCTTCAATCCCTTTCATGTTTAAATTTACTAAGATGTATGCCTATATTCAAAATAAAAAATCCTTCTTTATCAACTAAGATCAAGCTTCTGCTGGACTGTTTGTATTGACAATTATTTTCAAGGCATATGATCATGATGGGATCAAAATCAGGGATCGATTGCAGATATCTAATACAATGTAAGTCATTAAAACGACAAATTGCAAATGTCTTTGACACAGAAGTAATATGACATAAACAGACCACAAATCTCATAAAAATTTATTAATTAGGTAAACTCTATATGCTTTCAAATAGATTAGCATAGATTTTAAGAACATGAAACGTACCCTATACTATGGTGCTCTAATTACTCAAAGAAGATGTCCCAATGGTATGTGATTCATACCAAGATGTATGAAGAGAAATTTAAATATCAACACTGTAACTGCTGTATTAAGTGGATAATTAGATAAATAAGTTTCACCAAAGTTCATAAAGCTTTTGTCCTATTAGATTGACGAATACAAGACAATCACACTTGTTGTATTTTTTGATGTCATTTTTATACATAAAATCAATAATTTTTTGTACAAACAAGGTCTATACATAGAGAAATTGTAGTATGTCCGTGTAGCAGATTTTCAAGCAAAGGGACCATTCTTCTAGACCAGTACATGGTGCAATCTGAATAGGTGCGGACTATGAAAGGAACAAAGAACACATAGCCTATCAAATGCATGTTGATATTTTCATTTTTTTGTGGATGCATCATGTATCCAACATTCAAGAACCTCTGTGTACTTAGTTTGATCAAGCACATTCACATTTTAATTGATTGTGATTTATGCCTATACTCAAAATCCATGAAGTCCATCTTAACCAACTAACATCGACCTACTGCGTGTTGCACATTTTGTATTTCCAGTTATTTACAGGACATACGATGTCATGACCCGAACTAGGGCCTGGCCGTGATGGACATACCAAACCATAAAAGCCCGGGCGTCCTACTCTATCTGGTAATCATGCATAACATTCACATAATAAAAGGAAATGCAAAAATATAATCTGATACGGAAACATGGTCATAATCTGGATTTAGTTTAACAATAAGGAATGAATTATGAACTCAACTAAACAACATCTGGAACAGTCTGCGAAATATCTACTACATGAAAATCTAATAACTATCTAAAAGCTGGGACAAGGCCCTCAGTAGACCAAAACAACAGAATAACATAATCTAAAATAACAGGCCTTCTGGAACAAAGAAGGTTCACCACTGCACAAATCACTTCTCTTTGGGATACTCTACTGATTAGCTGGACCCTTAGACTAAGCCTCCGAACCTGAGAGGTAGGGGGTCAATACAGATGTACTAATACGTAGAGAAAATCCAAAATAATAATTTATATTCAACATATATGAGAGCAATTTAAAAACAATTCATAAACATATCATATAGTAAGAAATATCATGGGCATTTTTGAAAGACTCTGAAGGAAAATCATCTAAACTCTGAGACATTCTTTGTTTTACTTCTGCGCTAGGTGGTATATCCTACAACTCTGAAACTCCATGGGCCATATGGAATCTTCCATTGACTTGGTGGGGAATCCTCCAACCCAAGTGTGCCGCAAGGGTTAAAGTCTCTGACTCTGCTACGCCACACGACCGTCGCCAACATAAAAATAATATACCCGGATTGGCAAATCACGGTTTTAGGCAAAGAGTTACTTGAACTCTAACCCTCTTTAGGCAACCACCTAACTCTCTTTATGCCCATTTTTAACTCTTTAAGATATGCATTCTCTGAAAACATACTCTGAAAACTCTAACTCTGTTATGGCATACATTTATATGGTATCATCATACCATTGACTTGCAAGTCACATCTCTGACCCATTATTAGCATATAATAATCTCTGTTTCAAAACGTAAATCTGGGACCACCATATCAATAAATCATTCAAGAAACTCTTTCTTAAAGCTCATGTAAACATATGCAAGAAACTCTCTTTTTCACCATTTTAAATACATGAGGTGGTCATGTCAAAGATATCGCAATTCTTTTTTTTAAGACAAGGACGAAATCACAACAAAAACTCTCTCTCATCATCATAAAAATCATGTTAAATACTTAAATATTGAAAAGATCCCCTTCAAAACATTAAACAAGCATCTCAAATCATTCCCAACAAGTTCATCAACTCTAAATCATCAAAGAGAGGGGTTTCAATAATAATGCTCTCAATCAAATCTTCAACATCTTACATATTCATATAAGTTTAAATCAATTTAAGGGGGAAAGACCTAAAGACCAAAACAATAATATCATCAACACACCCAAGATGTGAAATTTAAATCATAAGTTCCAAAATCCCTTTAAAATTCATGCTTGATAATCTTTAAATCATGTTCTAGTGTTGATAAGCCCATGTAGATTTTAGGATAAACCCCAGGTACCTCTCTTTAGGAAATTAAAGGATGATTCTTGATGTCCACGACTTGGGGATTCCAAATCTTCAATCAATTTCTAAAACCCACGGTTGAATCTTGAGTTGTTTGGGTTTTCTTGTTGGAAACCCTAAGGAGTGTTCTTGATGGTTTCTAATGAAAATATTAATAATGAGATCATTTGGGATTAAAATCCCGTGTTTAAGCTGATAAGGGGGTGAAAAATATCCAATATACCCTTAATGAGACAGAATAAAAATATAACTGGAAGCCCGATTTTATGGACCACCGTGATACGCCACGATTGCGGTGGCTCACTGAAAATTAACGAATGAGATTTTTAAGGTCACCACGATGTGGAGCCATCGCGTTGTCCCACTGGTTGGGACCTGAAACTTTAGCACGATGCGCCACAATCGCGCTATGCTACTGGAATTTGACAATTGCTAAATAGGCCCACTCCGCGATGCGCCAAGCACCAAAATAATGGTGTTTTACGATTAAGACTTAAATTACCCATAACTTCTTGCCCGGGTATCGGATTTGGGGGAATCTTATATCGACGGAAAGCTCATTCAATTTTCCACATGATAAAAAGTTAAAATTAGAAAAATTATATATGGGTTAAACTTTACTCATTTTGGAAGTCAAAAATGAGACTAAGTTTCTTTGATACTATTCTAGTCATTTAACTCTAAGAGCATATTACCACGAGCTAACGCATGGATGATTTTGCGGGGTGTTACATTATCCCTCCTTAGGATCATTCATCCCCGAATGATGAAACGAAACATAGACAAGCACGATTTAAGGTACACTAAGGCCATAAAAGAATAAGACAAGGATTGTACCTTCCATTTTGTCATTCACCGGATTAAATAAGTCTGGGTATCTATCTCTTATGTCATTTTATGATTCTCAAGTTGCTTCTTCAACTTTCTAATTTTTCCACAACACTTTGATCGAGGCTATTTCTTTGCTCCCCAGCTTTCTAACTTGGCGATCCAAGACTGCCACGGGCTCTTCTTCATAGGATAAGGAGTCTGTCACTTTGATCTCCTCTACAGGCAACACTAATGAATAGTCTCCAATACATTTCTTCAATATGGATATGTGAAATACCGGATGAATAGAACCCAAACTTGCAGGCAACTCTAACGCGTACGCAACTCCACCTATCCTTCTCAAAATCTGGTATGGCCCTATATAGCGAGGACTCAACTTACCTTTCTTCCCGAATCACATAACTCCCTTTATAGGGGAGACTTTAAGGAACCCCCAATCACTAACCTCAAACTCTAATTGTCTTCTCCTAATATCGGCGTAGGATTTTTGTCTACTCTGGGTTGTTTTAACTACTTCTCTAATAATTTTCATGTCCTCCATCGCCTGATGAACAAGATCAGGCCTGAACAACTGAGTCTCACCCACTTTATACCATCCTACCGGTGATCTATATCTTCTCCCATACAAAGCTTTAAACAGAGCCATCTTAATACTGGCATGGTAGCTGTTATTATAAGCGAACTCTATTAACGATAAATGATCTACCCAGCGACCTTTGAAGTCAATTACACAAGCCCTGAACATATCCTCAAGGGTCTGAATGGTGCACTCAGCTTGTCCATCAGTCTGAGGGTGGAAAGCAGTACTCAGGTTCACTTGGGTACCTAAACCCCTTTGAAAAGACCTCCAAAACTATGAAGAGAATTGCGTACCTCTATCAAATTTGATGGATACAGGTGCCCATGCAAACAGGCTATCTCCTCAATGTAAAGCTTGGCATAATCATCTCCCGAATAGTTGGTCCTCACAGGAAGAAAATGTGCTGACTTGGTCAGCCTGTCAAAAATCACCCAAATAGAATCATATTGGTTTCGGGACCTCGGAAGTCCCGTAATAAAATCTATATTGATCATTTCCCATTTCCATAAGGGTAAGGAAATCTCTTGGGAAGTACCACCATGCCTCATATGTTCTACCTTAACTTGTTGACAGTTTAAACACTTGGTGACATAGTTAGCCACATCACGCTTTATATTATTCCACCAATAAATGGTTTTTAGATCATGATACATCTTGGTAGAGCCTGGGTGAACAACATACCTCGAAGTGTGAGCTTCGTCAATGATTCTCTTCTGCAGACCATCTACATCTGGCACACATAATCTACCCTGATATCTCAAAATACCATTATCACTAATTTCAAAGGACATCACCTTTTGTTTACCCATATCTTTCTTGATTTGTATCAAAATAGGATCTTCGATATGCTTCTCTTTAATTTTCGCACAAAGGGATGATTTAGCTATCTCGTGAACAATTACCCCTCCATCTTTGAAATCTAAGAGTCCCACTCCTAGATTTGCTAGTCGGTGAATATCCTTCAACATCTCTCTTTTTCCTTCTTCAACATGAGAAAGACTGCCCATAGACAACCTGCTAAGGGCGTCAACTACCATATTTGCCTTGCCCGGATGATAGTGCAGGCTCATGTAATAATCCTTTAGCAATTCTATCTAGCGCTGTTGCCTGAGGTTCAATTCTTTCTACGAGAAAACATACTGTAAACTCTTATGGTCAGTGCAAACATCAACATGCACCCCATAAAGATAATGCCGCCAGATTTTAAGTGCAAACACCACAGCCGCTAACTCCAAGTCATGGGTGGGGTAATTTCGCTCATGAACTTTCAACTTCCTGGATGAATAAGCTACCACCTTACCGTGCTACATACGTACATACCCAAGTCCCACACGAGATGCATCATCTATACAACAAACCCTTCCGTACCTTTCGGAAGAGTACTATTCTCACAGGAGTCAGACCACACGAACTTTACCTTTTTCTGAGTCAACTTAGTAAGTGGTGCAGCTATGGAAGAAAAAATCTCTACAAATCTTCTGTAATACCCTGTCGAACCCAAGAAGCTCTGAATATCGGTTGGAGTCGTGGGTCTGAGCCATTTTCTCATTGCCTCAATCTTCTGGGGATCAACCTTAATCCCGTCACTAGACATGATATGCCCCAAGAAAGAAATAACATTAAGCCAAAATTTGTACTTGGAAAATTTTACATACAACTCATGATCTTTGAGAGTCTAAGGATGATTCAGAGGTGATTGGTATGGTCCTCCTTACTCTAGGAATAAATCAAAATATCATCAATGAAAACTATAACAAACAGATCTAGAAACTGACGAAACATCCTGTTCATAAGATCCATGAAGGCTGCAGGGGCGTTAGTCAACCTGAAGGACATGACTAAGAATTCATAATGACCGTATCTGGTTCAGAAATTTATTTTAGGAATATCTGACTCCCTAACCTTCTAATGATGATATCCCAAATGAAGGTCTATCTTTGAAAAACATTTAGCACCCTGAATCTGATAAAAAAGATCATCAATCCTAGGAAGAGGATATTTATTTTTAATTGTGACCTTATTCAACTGACGGTAATCTATGCACATTCGAAAGGAACCATCTTTCTTCCACACGAAGAGTACAGGTGCACCTCAGGGAAAAATACTAGGATGGATAAAACCTTTATCTAGACGATCTGCTAGCTGTTCTTTCAACTCTTTCAACTCTGCTGGAGCCATTCTATATGGCGGAATAGAGATAGGATGGGTATTTGGCAATAAATCAATGCCAAAATCTATCTCCCTATCAAGTGGTATACTCGAGAGATTATCTGGAAAGACTTCTGGGAACTCATTCACTACTGGGACAGATGAAAAAAAAGGACTTTTGGTATTAGAATCTTTAACCCGAATAATATGGTACAAACAACCTTTGGAAATAAGTTATGGGCTTTGAGATAAGATATAAAGTTCCCTATAGGTGCTAAAGAATGAACCCCCCATTCTATCACCGGTTCATTTGGAAAAGAAAAGGTGACTCTTCTAATTCTACAATTCAATATGTCATAGCATAAATAAAGACAGTCCATCCCTAGGATAGCATCAAAATCAAGCATGTCTAGGCCTATGAGGTCTACCACTGTATCCCGGCCACAAACAGTCACCACACAATTTCTATACACCCTCCTAGCCACCATAGAATCCCCCACCAAAGTAGAAATAGAAAAAGGCTCAGCAATCACATCGGGTTCAAACCCAAAACCAACAACCACATAAGGGGTCACATATGATAGGGTAGACCCGAGATCAAGTAACACATAAGCATCACGGTAAAAGATTTGTAACTTACCAGTAACTACATCTGGTGAGGCCTCTGCCTCTTAGCAGTTGGTTAAGGCGTACAACCAGTTGCGGTCATTTCTGATAGCTGAAGTGGCACCCTTCCGAGGCGGTGGTGGTACAGAAGAATTAGCCTGTGACTTAGCTTCACCAACATTACCCTTTGCTGCCGGACATTCTCTCTGGATATGGCCTGGATGGCCGCATGAATAACACACCATAGCGCCAAACTGATATCTTCCTGGATGATTTCTCCCGCACTTCTCACATCGTGGGTATGTATGAGAGGTTTGAGCTACACTTCCTTGAGAATGTGAACCCTGCATCCTCAGCCCTTACCTATACTGAAAATCTTGAGTGCCTGTTCGGCTGGGGGTCTGGTCACCGGGGCACTGGCTATAGACTGGGCATTACCCTAATTCTTCTTCTTCTGCCATTTGTTAACCCAATTCCCACTCTGCTGCTAACTATTGCTCTGGTCTGCTGTTTTGGCTCTCTTTGCCTGTCTGTCCTTCTCTCTAGATTCAGCGATCTTTTTTTTTCTTAACTTGCTGTATGTGGACTGACAGTCTAGCAAAATCCATGTCCCGGTTCAACATTGCTCCTTGATATTCAAATACTAAGTCATCTGAAAGGCCGGATGCAAATTTCCTCATTTGGGCTCTCATGTTACCAGTCATCTCTGGAGCATAACAGGCTAGTTGGTTGAACTTCAAAGTGTACTCTTGGACACTTATCTTTCCCTACTTTAGATTCATAAACTCTTCGGCTTTGACCTTCCTCAACTTGAGAGGAAAGAACCGATCGAGGAAGACTTCCACAAACTTGGCCCAAACTATGGGCTCGGCATGCTCACTCATTGAATCTTTCCACTCATTATACCATTGGTTCGCTACATCCTTAAGCTGGTAAACTGCTAACTCAACCCCCTCTACCTCATCTACATACATCACCTTACAGATCTTCTCCATCTCATCAACAAACTCCTTTGGATCCTCTTCTACCTTGGTACCAGTAAACTTAGACGGGTTCATCCTTATGAACTGGCCCACTCTTGTAGCCTCAAACGTAATAGATGCAAACTCAATATCTTCCGACTATTGAGTCTGTGTGGCTACCAAATATGCAATCATGTGAATGGACTGTCTGAATTCTGTATTAGCTACTTCTCTCTCATGAGGTGAGTGCTGTTAGTCCCCATCCCGAGAGCTCTAGGTGCCCTAGGTGGGTTGGTCTGAGTAAGTGGGACTCCCGGAGTAGTATCAATCTCCAGAGTCTGAGATCTATTTCGGGTCCTTATCCCATGTGTAGGACGGACCTCATCTGTCTGAGCATTCTGATCGTTAGTACGATGGGGAGGCATGATTGTTTTTCTGAAATACAAGAGATTACGTATTAGAGGACAGATTAGACTCCAAAGAACGAACTAAATTACAAAGAGGGAAAATATTCCTAAACGCCTAGTAGCCTCCTACTTATAAGTGTGGCGCGCAACACACCTATAAACAAGATTCTACCCGATCCAATTTCGCAGACACTCTGAGATCATGAACCTTGCTCTGATACCAAGTTTATCATGACCTGAACTAGGGCCTTACCTGACGGATATCCCAAACCATGAAGGTTCGGGCATCCTACTCTATCTGGTAATCATGCACAACATTCACATAATAAAAGGAGATGCAAAAATATAATCTGATACGGAAACATGGTCATACTCTAACAATAAGGAATGAATTTCGAACTCAACTAAACAACATCTGGAACAGTCTGCGAAATTTCTACTACATGAAAATCTAACAACTATCTGAAAGCTGGGACAAGGCCCTTAGTAGACCAAAACAATAGAATAATATAATCTGAAATAACAGGCCTTCTAGAACAAAGAAGGCTCACCACTGCACAAATTACTTCTCTCTGGGATACTCTACTGATTAGCCGGACTCTTAGACTGAGCCTCTGAACCTGGGAGGTAGGGGGTCAATACAGATGTGGTACGCAGAGAAAATCCAAAATAATAATTTATATTCAATATATCTGAGAGCAATTTAAGAATAGTTCATAAACATATCATATAGTAAGAAATCTCATGGGCATTGCTGAATGACTCTGAAGGAAAATCATCTGAACTCTGAGACATTCTTTGTTTTACTTCTGCACTAGGTGGTATACTCTACAACTATAAAATTTCATGGGCCATATGGAATCTGCATTGACTCGGCAGGGAAGCCGCCAACACAAGTGTGCCGCAAGGGTTAGAGTCTCTGACTCAGCTACGCCACACGACCGTCGCCAGCATAAAAATAATATACCCAGATCGGCAAATCACGATTTAAGGCTAAGAGTTACTTGAACTCTAGCCCTCTTCAGGATACCACCTAGCTCTCTTTATGCCCATTTTTAACTCTTTAAGACATGCATTCTCTGAAAACATACTCTGAAAACTCTAACTCTGTTATGGCATACATTTATATGGTATCATCATACCATTGATTTGCAAGTCACATCTCTGAGCCATTATTAGCATATAATAATCTCTGTTTCAAAACGTAAATCTGGGACCACCATATCAATAAATCATTCAAGAAACTCTTTCTTAAAGCTCATGTAAACATATGCAAGAAACTCTCCTTTTCACCATTTCAAATACATAAGGTGGTCATGTCAAATATATCAATCATAGGCAATTCTTCCCTTTTAAGACAAGACAAAATCATAACAAGAAACTCCCTCTCATCATCATAAAAATCATGCTAAATACTTAAATATTGAAAAGATCCCCTTCAAAATATTAAACAAGCATCTCAAATCATTCCCAACAAGTTCATCAACTCTAAATCATCAAAGACAGGGGTTTCAATAATAATGCTCTCAATCAAATCTTCAACATCATACCTATTCATATAAGTTTAAATCAATTTAAGGGGGAAAGACCTAAAGACCAAAACAATAATATCATCAACACACCCAAGATGTGAAATTTAAATCATAAGTTCCAAAACCCCTTTAAAATTCATGCTTGATAATCTTTAAATCATGTTCTAGTGTTGATAAGCCCATGTAGATTTTAGGATAAACCCCACGTACCTCTATTTAAGAAATTAAAGGATGATTCTTGATGCCCACGGCTTGGGGATTCCAAATCCTCAATCAATTTCTAAAACCCACGATTGAATCTTGAGTTGTTTGGGTTTTCTTGTTTGAAACCCTAAGGAGTGTTCTTGATGATTTCTGATGAAAATATTAATAATAAGGTCATTTGGAATTAAAATCCCGTGTTTAAGCTGCTAAGAGGGGTGAAAAATATCCAATATACCCTTAATGAGATGAAATAAAAATATAACTAGGAGCCCGATTTTATGGACCACCGCGACGCACCACGATCTCGGTGGCTCACTGAAAATTGATGAATGGGATTTCTAAGGTCACCGCGATGTGGAACCATCACGTTGTCCCACTAGTTGGGACCTGAAACTTCAGTGCAACACGCCGCAATCGCGCTATGCTACTGAAATTTGATAATTACTAAATAGGCCCACCGCGACGCGCCAAGCACCAAAATGACGATGTTTTACAATTAGGACTTAAATTAGCCATAACTTCTTGCCCGGATATCGTATTTGGGTGAATTTTATATTGACAAAAAACTCATTCAATTTTCCACATGATAAAAAGTTTAAATTAGGGAAATTATAAATGGTTTAAACTTTACTCATTTTGGAAGCCAAAAATGTGACTAAGTCTCTTTGATACTGTACTAGTCATTTAAATCTAAGAGCATATTACCACAAGCTAATGCATGGACTATTTCGCGGGGTGTTACATATGATTGGGATGGGACTAAAGGTAGAGGATCGAGTATTACTCTCTATTTCAATGTATGTTGTTAAAACAACAAGTTCCTAATGTCTTTGACACACAAATAGTATGACATAAACAGTCCATAAATCCTATATAAGATCATCTTTTAGTTAAATTCCTTATACGTTCAAATTAGTTTACATAGATTTCAACAACGTTAGAAAGTAAACTGTATCTATAGAACTATGATTCCTCAAAATAGATGTCCCTACCAGACATGATGCATTCATTGGCTTACCCAATCCACACAATCATGAAGATATACTAATAATACACAGATCAGGGTCATATTCAAAACTTTTAAACCTATATATGTAGTAAAATAAGGATACTTGGAGTGTTTGTGTTTGATAGGTCTTTTTTGGCTGTTGTTTCAATTGCATATTGATCGCTGAAACATCATTAATTTATGAGTGTAGGTTATCTGGGTGCACAAGTGATTTTGCAGGTCAAATATTGGGACTTTGTAAAATACATGGCTCCAAATTCAGAAAAACAAGCATCCGAACAATGCTGACCCTAAATGTTTAAAGGGATAGACATAGTGCGAGTAGCACCAACATTATCAATAGAAGTACCAAATCAGTTTTTATCCATATATAGCAAGAGCATGAAGAATAGGCTAGTACCTGATGAGTAAGGAAGATGAAGAGATATTATTTTTCCCTCTTTAGGAAGATGAAGTTATATTGCTCGTTCCCTCCTTCTATCACCTTTTTAGGGAACACATCAGTTAGTAAGCGTTGGGGTCTGTATTAGGTTTGCTCTTTCTTTTTGGTGGCGTTTTAAAAAAATATTTTAGGTAAATAATAAGGAGGGTAGTTTTGTAATTTCACTTTTATTTTTTTAGTTGATTCTTTTAAGGTAGTATAGATCCTACATCAATCTTGTAATAAATCATGAAATAGAAAACCCAATTAAATAATACTCATGAATACACTTTAATTCCAAATCATGGAAATCAGAAAATCAATCTACTTGAAGTTTAAAAGAGTTTCTTGGACTCTAAGGGTAGAAGGAACCCTTGGGTGAACACTTCACATACCTTGGTTGCTAAATTCTTGAAGAACAATGGTGAAATCTTGAGTCTTGGCTTTGAAATTAAATCACCTAGGGTTCTTATTCTTGAGTAATTTGAGAGAAAGTGAGTGTATTTTGCTTAATGAGGACTGAATCTCATGTTTTAGTGCTGAATAGGGGTGGAAAAAAGACCCAAATACCCCTAAGGACGTGGCTTTTTAATGAGTAAAAACTGGGCTATCAACGCGCAGACCGACGAACCACGTTGTTGGCATCAACGCGATGGCCAACGCACCGCGTCGAGTCCGCGTCGGTTCACTAGAATTTGCACTAAGCTGAGGGAAAAATTATCCGTTGACGCGATGGATGACGTGACACATTGAGATCGCATCGACTCACTATTTTGGTCACTTGAACATGGTCTAAACGGGTCCAAAAAATTCAAAACTTGTCCGTGGACACCCACTGACATTTCTGATCATGAATCAATCTAAAGATTGATACTTTAAGGTCATAAGAATCGTGAAATAGAGTTGCCAACTTACGAAGGCCAAAATAATACTAAGTTTGAATACTTAGCTAGAATTTTCAAAGTTTGGGATCCCTTAGCAAGCTTATAAGACTGAGTTGAGCTTAGGATTTTGGGGGGTCTTACAATTTGTAGGATGTATCTAACATAAGTTATATGTATCCTCAAAGACTAAAAGTTGAGATTTTTGGTAAATAACAGTAAACATATCGTTATATAGGTAATTTTTACATATAATATTAGAAAAATCTATAAAGTAATAGTTGAAATCATTACAAATTTAATTTTGTATTAAGTTATCTTGATTCTTTTTTTGGACTTAAATTGATTGTTGATTTAAAATGAAGAAAATTTTAATTAAAAGATAATCAATAAGTGACAAGAAGAAACCAATTACAAAATTCCAAATGCAATGATCTTAACAAGAAGAATAAGGATAAAAATGAAAATATATAAGAAAAGCCACCATCATTGCTATTGTAATAACTTTATTTGACCAAAAAATTAAATACCAAAAATACCCTTGTGAGGACAATAAAAAGTACAATATCCTCTATTTAGTTACTAATGTCATTTGTCACGTGCTAAGCCGAACCCAAACCAACCTTAAAAAATTAATTTTAAGAACTTAATTTTTCCTGTTCGTAATTTTTCATTTCTAACATCAGACATTTTAAGGACTTCTACAATACATTGAAGTACAAAAAAAAACTATTTGAAAATTACAAGACAATGTTTTTCTTTCTTCATATATTAGATTTTCTTAAAAAAGGAATCTAAATGCATGCGACCTCTTTTAACTTTTATTTTATTAATTTTTTTTATAAAAAATACTATCGCCAATGATTCACATTGAGCTTTGTCTTACCTAAAGTTAATTTCATTTGTTTCTCTAAATTGAACTCATATTGATAAGAGTTGAACAATCTTCAACTAATGTAAAACTTTTTTGAATGTTATAATCATGTTGTAAGATGAAATCGATGTTATAATCATGTTGTAAGATGAAATTTGTAAAGTTAACTTGATACTTTATGTTAAATTGATAAATAAAAATTTAAAATAACAAAAGTCAATGGTAAATAACACCAATAAATAGTCACTACAACAAAATTGATATATAGCTACGAAATTATTATCTACGAGATGAAATTCGTCACTAATTGTTCACCTTTTATGACGAAAAATAAATTTAGTATCTAAATACATGAAGAATATATTTTTAGTGACGAAACATAAAATTTCGTAGCAAAGTTTTGTCCTCTAAAGTTTCCCCACTAAAAAATATTTTGACGCCATTTTATTAAGTGTCATTAGTGACGAATTTTAAGTCTTCAGTGACACCCTTTTTTTATCGCTAATAATGGATCCAATTTGTGACAAATTATTTTTTTACTTGAATTAGTTATAATTTTAGAGACCAAAAAAAATTCGTCATAAAAAATAAATTATCACAATAGCGACAAATTAGAGTTTGTAGTTAAATATTGTAAGTTTTAGTTACAAAATTTGATATTTAATTGTGACATCAGTTTTTGTGACTAATACTATAAGCATTTAGTGACGAGCATTTTATTGTCTCTAATCAATTTGTGATTCAGTGACGACATAATTTTCTCACAGAATATGCCATCATTAAATAGTGACGATTTCAAATTTATCGCGGGATAATTTAACTATTTGCGATGAAAAAATTTCTTAGCTAAGTATAAATTAATCTTTGGCTATTCTTGTTTATGATTATAGAAAATCCATTGTATATCGAAATGGCTATAGAAAATAAGACTCGATCTAATTGTGTGAATGTGAAGTTGAAGTGAACTTACTGAATGAATTTTTTGAAAGGCTGCAAATTCAATGTGTTAATCTTGTCACATGTGGAAACATTCTAAGTAGACCAAGATTAAATATGATCAACTAGATTTTGTAGCTATCCTTGTAAGTTTTTGCAACAAAAATATATATTTAATTGTGACCATAGTTTTTGTAACTAATAATTCAAACAATTAGCAATGATTGTATTATTGTCACTGTTTAAAATTTTTTAGGACAATATAATACATATTATTGAAGTGCAATGTATAACTTTGACAGCCAGTGTTTACAAAACATGACAGGATCAAAAATCATATGGGTGCAACTACCACAACACGAGCTAATAAACGAAGGAATTCCATTGAAGTTTTACAAACAACATAAGAATTCACTTAAATGTATATGTAAGCTTGTCTAATGATCTCAATATTTTTCTCTCTTCTGCAAATAAAACTAGATTCAACTCTTAGAGAAAAAATTATGTGTATTTCCACCCAAAACATTAGGAGTTTGTTACACTCATATTTCCTATACCTATTATATACTTGCAAAAAGAGTGAAGATCGTTAGAAAATCTAATTAGCACCCTGAAGTTAGCTGTGCAGAACTAACTGCATCCTTGTGCTGAAGAGGCAAAGCAACCAAAAGACTTTGCAATGTTTCTAGTCACTTGAAAATCAAAGAGCTTTCTCTGTTTTATGTAGTATTCTTCTAGTGGTTTGACCTGCTCTGCATGCACCTGCAGGTTCTTTCTCGAGACATCGTCCATGATACTTGAAGACTTAAAATGACCACTCTCTAGCTGACGACTGTATTAATTTTAGAAGTCCCCATGACCTGCACCAATAGAGGAACACGCATAACAATGCCTATCATCATAACTAAAGAAAATATACATAACTAAAATCATTACAGATCAGGAGAAAAATAATAATCTCAATACCTTGCCTATGGCACTGTTTAGTTTTGCAAAAACTTCAATCCGAAAAAACTCAGGTAATACCTGCAGGAAGAAATTATTCAGAAACCAGAAGGTATTATCTTCTTGCAGAGAGGTTTGATTTTTGGCACTAACTTCTGCACTTAAAGCAGTATAGTTGAAAACCTATTCATCATATGAGCAAGCATTGTCTTGATATCAACAGATGGTTGGAAACATAACGGCATAAGTGTTTCATAATGACATATATGACATAGGAAATGATATGATAACACAAATGAGAATGCAAATAGTAAGTTCTATTAAAAAAGAACCATCGATTGTCCAGTATTTGAAACTGTCACAGGGATAGTTTACAAGTAGCAAGACTTCACTTCACTATGGATCCATAAGTGATGTAGATCTGGTCTTAGATTTTCTTTTGATTAGTATAGAAATACTGAACTTTTGCATACCTAATCTCTTAAGTTGCCAACCAATCTTCTAGCATTAGAAACAAACTGCATTATTCATTGTCCTCCAAAACCAACATTTTGATTTGATAACACGAAGGTTATCGTTTTCTTATTTTAACATTCTTGCAGATGGTAATCTAACCCCACACCCCTGGGATCACACCAGGGGAACGTTAAGTAAAAAAAATCCAAAGGTACAACTTCTTGAGAGATATTTCACAAATCTCGCCAGACAAACTAAATTAGACCCCAACCCCTCCTAAAGAAAGGGAAACTTAGAGAAGATATAAAATTTTTAGCCAAAGACAAGATGAAAATTGCAGATAGAAATATGAAACTGAAAGCTTGTAAGGCTGTAACTCTTACTAGTATATACCAAGCGACAGTCTGATACCATCTCCTTTGAAAGCATTCCTCAAATAGCCTAAACATAGACTAATTAGCTAATAATGGACTTGGACACAAGCAAAATTAAGTTTCTACCATCTATGATCTAACTAATAGGCTTTTTCTATAAATCAAAGCTGCTCATTTGTTAAAATTTATTCAGTAGTATCGTTCAAGTTAAGGAATAATTCTTTTACATACTCTGCCGATCTCCCAGCAGCAACAAATAAATTTGCCCTATTTCAGTCATCAGTTTATCTTGCAACACTAACAACCACGTCAAAGTACACCAAAAAATTTCTAATCAAATCACGTCTTATCCAGAAGTGAGGAATTTGCTGAATGGTCGGGAATGATACACTAGTTCTTGCTCCTGTAAAAGAAGAACCATATTTTACTACTATGATGAAAACATAAGTGTTCTGGGGATTGACAGAGACCCAAAAAAAGCTAACCTAGAACAGTTCACCAACCATTCTAGCCCCTTTACTAACATAATTCTGAACAGGCTCACTACCAATAACACGAATGAAGCATGCATCTGTATGATTAGTACCAGGAGGACCATAGTAGAGAACACCCTAAGGGGGATCAATTCCAAGTTTGACAAATTGAGCAAGAAAAGGAGCACAACCTAATTTGTTAACCAACCAAAGGGGAAAAAAGAAAATCTAAAAAACAACAGACGAATGAGCACTCATCAGTACCTCTCACATCTTCTCAATTTTCTCATTACATCCTCCCACATCATTATATTTAACATCAGGTTTTTCTTTGATAGTGAAGTGACCATAGCTAGGATCCATTCTTCTCTGCAACAGTAACCTGATAGCATTGCCTAATCCATCAGTGGATGCATTAACTCGTCTACTATTGATTTATCAACCCACATGGAGAAGTGGATCTGGGATGCAATTGATATAGGATTGACAAGCTCTTTCATGGACCAAGGTGGCTGGGGCAATGTAATTTCTCTATTCTGTCCCTCAAGTTGATGGAATTTTCTTTGCCACTGCAGTTCCTGCAGACTGCACAATACTAGAAAACTTTCACAATATTATTATTTAAGGTCTTCTTTCATTGTGGAAAGTGGGTTCTGAACATCAATTGACCCTTTAGACTATAGTCATCTGTCTAATCTCGTTTACACTAACCAATTATATCTATATTTGGAAGCTACATAAGTTTGTTAAGAATCCAATCTTGCAAATGATTTGAAGTTTAAAATCATCCTGGAACACGATTTTCATGAATATTAGTGGGTCTTGGATTTGAGGAAAGACACTTGCTACCGTTTTATCATACATAGTATTTTAGGTTGTTCAGTTTTATTTCCAAACTTTATATACTCTTCATATCATAGACGTGACAATTATGATACCTGGCTAAATGACACATCGGCCTGGCAGAAATAAAAACTTTTGGTGTGGAATTCAGAAGTTTCATCGTTCTAATTGAGTTTTAGCTTCAGCCATGACTTTCTGGGCCTTCTTTCTCCGATAAAAAATTGGGCAGTCTCGAAAGAACTAAGTGCTTCTTATGGTCCAATCAAATGAGAACAGAAATATCTTTGTGATGTGGTTCAGCATCCTTGTGTTTTACAAATACTTAATGGACTGACTATATAAGGCTGTTCTTTGGGCTAATGATCTTTGCTGGCTTCTCATAGTACTTTGGAGTCTCGATAGGAGATTTTGTCTTTAGCATGCTTAGTGTCCTTGCGAGTGCCTCAAAACCCTTGGGTAATCCTGCCATCAAGAAAGAGAATATGATTTAGTAGGTATCATGGTACAAAATAATAGTCAGGATCAATGAAATAAGTATCATGGACTACAAACTTATTGTATACTAAATTGAAATGTACCATTGACACCAGAGAGTGATGACTTAATTTCGTGTTCCTCACTTGTAGATGATTGAGGAATTTCTTCAAATTGAGCTTCCATGTTCACAATATCCTCATCGACATCAAAATCAATATTTTTGGGAAGCAAATCAACAACATTATTTCCAGCGAACTCAAAATCATCATCACTAATTTCCTCATCCTGATGCTGGCTCGTCCAGTAGTCACAGAACTATGTTGCGGTTGTTACCAAATTCCACCATTCGGGTGAAAAGTCCTCCACTTGTCGTACATACGATGCGATGAACAGAGGTGCATTTGGATCCAGTGTTGACCTTCCACTAGAAACTAACACCATTCTTATTTCACCAAATTGCTATTTGAAGATGTTTGAGAAAAGAATGAATCCAACATATTAGTGCATAAAAACAAAAAAAAGCAAAATATGATCACGTAATCTAGGAAACGACAAATCAAACATTCAATTATCACCCAATTATTAGTAACCTTCCCTCAGAACTCTCATATTATTGAATAATCCGTACCTTGTACTTACCACATTCAATTAGCACTAAGTTTTGCAGGTACTTTAAAAAAAAAGATCCATAGAGAGTAGAGAGCAAATATCTTGAGCAAAACAATTGCATTTCTGATCACCTACTTAGAGAGATGATCATTTTCCAACTAATATAAAGGTAGCAGAAATTGAAGGATTTCCCAATACCACGAAGGTATCTGCAGGAGGTATTTGGAGACAAACTAACTTTCAGGGTTCCCCATAACTCACTCTGCAGTGTTCATTTTGGATTACATCTTTCATTTATTTTGTCTCCTCAAATGTAAGATATTATGTGGACTCTAACCTGTTATTGCTCCCTCGTGGTATAGATGGTGCAATGCGATCCATCCAATAAAAAGCTCAAATACTGTTCATACAAGAGTAGCAACAGAACTTAGCTACACCATTAAGGAGTATTAAAGGGGGGTGGGGAACTTAAGTAGGCAAAGAAAAGAGCTTTCTCTATTTCCTATAGTATTCTTCTAGTGGTTTGACCTGCTCTACAGGTTCTTCCTCAAGATATAGTTCATGATACTTGAAGGCCTAAAAATAACCACCCTCTGGCTAACGACTAGTATTAATTCCAGAAGTCCCCATCACCTGCACCAACAGAGGGACACACATAACACACTTAACGAGTCCCATCATCATAACTAAAGCAACTATACATAACTAAAATCATTATAGATTAGGAGAAAAACTTTAGTGCAAGGACTTAAAAGTCGTGTTATTCAGTTTGTTTTTGGAATATTTGCTTTGTTTTCCCTGGATTCTAAAAAACAATGTTTGCCATTCAATATGATTATGTAAGTGTCTGTTTTTTATGCACTAGAGAGTAAAATTTCTCATGTTCCAATTGCTAGAGTAAAATTTCTCATGTTCCAATTCTTAAGGTCATACATCCAAGAACTTACTTGTAGTATGAGAACACCTGAATCTTCATGACAATCCTTTATGATTTGACATTCTTCAGATCGAAACTCTAAGCAGGCAGCATAATCCTCAACCAAGGACCCTGCAGCATTGGATTTTAAGAGCAACTGAACAAGCCCGGCCATGCGAGAACTTCCATCCACATAAAATCATCAATGATGCTAAAAATTACTTCAGTAACATGATACAATGTAATCCTTTCTTATAAGTCATTACTCTTCATATAAGAGGGAATATTTTGCGTTTGTTCATCCATGAAACATCTATACGTTACACGATAAATTAAACAATTAGTAATACTGCTAGTGTATAATCTGAAAACAGTGTTTACAATAAAGGTAGCAAAAGATAGAAGTTTCTCCTAGTGGGGTTTAGCCTATAAAAAAGAAAAAGCAGGAAACTCAAGATGAAGTTTTCTATTCTTACTTGATACAAAGGACACTAAAACTCAGACACAGCTAAATATTTCTCCAATAATAGTGTAACACCCCGCAAAAAAATTATCCATGCGTTAACTCGTGATAATATGCTCTTAGAGTTAAATGACTAGGATTGTGTCAAAGAAACTTAGTCTCATTTTTGACTTCCAAAGTGGATAAAGTTTAAAACATATACAATTTCCCTAATTTTGACTTTTTATCATATGGTAAATTGACTGAGCTTTCTGTCGATATAAGATTCACCCAAATCCGATACCCGAACAAGAAGTTATGGCTAATTTAATTTCTAGTTGTAAAACACCGTCATTTTGGTGCTTGGAGCATCGTGGAGGGTGCCTATTTAGAAATTGTTAAATTCCAGTAGCATAGTGCAATTGTGGAACGTCGCGCTGAAGTTTCAGGTCCCAACCAGTGGGACAACGCGATGGCTCCGTATCACGGTGACCTTAAGAATCCCATTCGTCAATTTCCAGTGAGCCACCGTGATTGGGGTGCATCGCGGTGGCCCATAAAATTAGGCTCTCAGTTGTATATTTTATTCCATCTCATTAAGGGTGTATTGGGTACTTTCCATCCCCTTATCAGCCTAAACACGAGATTTAATCCGTCTTTATAGGGCGCCATCTCCTAGTTGACATTTTATTTCATCTTCATAGGGCACCATCCCCTAGTTGACATTTTATTTCATCTTCATAGGGTGCCATCCCCTAGTTGACATCTTAGGAAACACCATTTCCTAAATTTTTCTTATTTGTCTTCATAGGGCACCATCCCCTAGTTGACATTTTATTTCGTCTTCATAGGGCGCCATCCCCTAGTTGACATCTTAGGAAACACCATTTCCTAATTTTGCTTATCCGTCTTCATAGGGTGCCATCCCCTAGTTGACATTTTATTTCATCTTCATAGGGAGCCATCCCCTAGTTGACATCTTAGGAAACACCATTTCGTAATTTTTCTTATCCGTCTTCATAGGGTGCCATCCCCTAGTTGACATTTTATTTCGTCTTCATAGGGCGCCATCCCCTAGTTGACATCTTAGGAAACACCATTTTATAATTTTTCTTATCCGTCTTCATAGGACGCCATTCCCTAGTTGTCATTTTATTTCGTCTTCATAGGGCGTCATCCCCTAATTGACATCTTAGGAAACACCATTTCCTAATTTTTCTTATTCGTCTTCATAGGGCGCCATCCCTTAGTTAACATTTTATTTCGTCTTTATAGGGCGCCATCCCCTAGTTGACATTTTAGGAAATAAACCTTCCTATTTTTCTTCTTTACGTCTTCATAGGGTATGGTAATCCCTAGTCGCATTTTAAGAAGCAAATATCCTAACTCTTTTTCATGCATTCATAAGGCATAACTTCCTTTGGTTGCATTAGTGAGAATATAAATCTTATTTTATTGCGTACCTAGCTTAGACTTTATCATTTTAATTTATTTGTTTTTGAATTATTTTATAATTTTTTTAAAATAACTCACAAAATTTTTCTAGTGCAGACTGGGGCAGAAAATTTTGTTCGTTTTGTTTTGTTATCTTTGATGGCTTGTGGGGTTTTCTGTAAAGCAAAGGTCTGATACTGAGAATAAAAATCCTGTCCCCAGTCAGAATGCAGAAAATGATCAATTTGAAGATAGTTAGAGTCAGCTTTGGATCCGTAGCGGCTCAACATCTCAAGAGACATCTTTGTAGCTTCTGATCAGGAGAACAAGCATCCAAAGTATTCTATGAACTATTCTTTGGTAGAGTGTCAATTACTCAATCTAAGTATCAAGTTCAAGTCTCAAATCCTAACTTCAAGATCAAATGAGATCAAAGTACCCACCAGAAGAAGGAGAGGTGATAACTGAAGATCCAAGAGGAAGATCTGAAGCAAGAGAATCAAGACAATAGAATAGATAGGATCTTGTATCTCCTTTCTAGTTTCATTTTTCTTTTCTGATGTAATAAAAGGAGCCACAGACCAGAAACTTGACGGGACCTCAAACTCACCCATCTATTCCCACACCCACTTGACCTACATGTGACCTGATTCTCTTATAACCCGAGATATGTAGGATACCCAAAGCCAGAATTCGGTCACACCTCTTTCCTACTTATTTATGTATTACTTTTGAATAAATAGTTGGAATAAATGGTTGGGCCAAAAATTAGTCATGTCTATTTCTTTGCTTGAAAATTCTCCATATTTCCAAGCAAAGAGGGGCATTCTGAAAACACCTAATTTTTGACCAAACCTAATGTTTTTATATCATTTTAGGGTTCAATTTATTTTATTTTTTAGGTCTAAATTAGATATTTTTAGTTTATCTTATTTTACAAGGTTTGTTTAAAAGTTTCAAAAATTACAAAAAAATAGAGTCAAATTTTAATAAGCTTTTATTTTTATTTTTTATTTAAAAATAAAATAAAATAAAAATAATTATTTGTTTTCTTCTTTTAACTTTTAATAAACAATCTAGTGATATTAATATTCCGCAATCATGTTCTAAGACTAATTATTTAACTTATCTATATTTTAGTTTTAAATAAATTTTACCATTTTATTAATATCCTTAATTGAAAAAAAAAAAGAATCCTAAACTACCATTCCCACACCCTAAAACCACATTCCTATTTTCCCTCCAACACACTCCCATATTTCCCTCACGTTCGGCCCACACAAACACACACGACATCACAAAACTACCTCAAAAACTTTCTCAACCCTCACCCTATATAAAGACAAACACTACAACACTCTTGAGGGGGGACGAAAAAAATACGAAGAATTGAAAAAGAAAAGAAAGAAACAACATTGAAATCAAAAAAGAAAAAAAGTAAGGAAAAGAAGAAAGAAAAATAGTAGGGAACAAAGAAGAGGAAGAAGGAACACACGAGTGATAAGTGGTTTCGGGTTTTTCGTTCGAGTTTTGGTTCGACATAAGAGCTTCTATTTTGATTTAGTTCGTCATACAGGTTCTTGTTCAATCCCTGTACTATTACCTTTTTTTTTTTTTTTGTAAATTTAGTTATGAATTGAAGCATGAATAAAGTTAATTCCATGACTTTTTCTATCGTTCGTTATGTGTAATTCATTATCTTTACATAGTTTACTTTATGTCACCATTTATAACTAGTTTGCTATTCCGAAGTAGCGTTAACTAAATTTAATTGATTTCTAAATAAGATAATCGTTAGTCATTAGCGTTAAAAGATGTGTATTCGGTTGACATGCGATTAGTACAATTGCATTGTAACTAGAATTTTAGACCTATACGCGTGTATGTATGCAAAAAATAAGGTAGAAGAAGGAAACAGGGTCGCAATAAGCAATATTTCATAATCGCATTCCTCAATTGTGTGACTATATTGGCTTTTGCTTTGTCTGGGGTTTTCAAACTGGTTCAGTTTAACAACAATGCTATGCTTGGCGAGAAAGTGTTTTAGAAGCCTTTACTGTTACTAGGCGTGTTGTTATTTGTTGTTTTAGTTCGGTAAGTTTCTAATCTTATAATTATTAGTTTTCTCTCAATTTCATCTTCAAAATAACTTCGGATTCTTGATTTCGAAAAGGATTTTTGGAAATTTTTTGGTAAAGCTTAAACATGGTTTATCTTTAATTTGGACCTCATTTTAAACTCATTTTTTCTTGGGTTTTCATCTGTATACTCCTAAGAATATGGGGAACATATTTTTAAATAAAATTATGATTTTTCTTTTCTTTTTTAAAAACCCATTTTGGGGGTCCATTTTGACCCCAACTTGAAAATAGTCAGTATGGGCATCATTGGCTTTCTTTTGATGCATTGATTCTACATTTCCATATTTTAGTTGATTCTAAGTCCGTTCATGAGGAGAAAAGATTTTAGATTGATGGCTTATGGATGGATTTTGGACATTTGAGGTAGGTTGTGACTTAAATTTCTTCAGACTGGGCTGGATAGTTAATGTGGATATAAAATCATGTTAAGGGTATGATAACTAATCATGATAATGGATAAGTTTATTGTGTTGTGCCCGTGTGGGAGCCTATATTTTGATGTATTTGGTTATTTTTAGAATATTATTTGCTTTGTATGATCGTGGGTGGTCTTATATGATATTGTTTGACTTAAGTTAATGAAATTAATTGTATTTTTTTTAATGAAGAAGCCTAATGTGGTATCAAGGTGTATTCTTAATTGCATTCTACTCTATTGGCATATGGTTTATATTGTATTCATGGATGGTTGGAAATTTTGAGTGGATTATTGGCTCACTTAGTTGGTATATCAGTTGGATATGGAACTACTCATTTTGGTTGATTGTTAGCATTACATCGTCATATCATACACAACTATGGAAAAACTAGAAATACTAACTTTTTTTTGATAGAAAATGTGACATCTTAAAAATCCTCTACCAAAGGATGTGTCGGGGAGGAGATACAAATATGGATTATATATGGGTTGATGAATCCACTATGGGTCATACGTCGGGAAGCTTAAGCCCAGGAGGTGTATACGGAGGTTGTGCGGGAACCTTGTGCATTACATCATCATAATCATTTTCATTGCATTTACCTTATTGTGATTATATTGTGAGGGTATTTTTGTCTTTGACTTGTTATCTATTCATTTGTTCTATCTACCTTTACTTGTGCTTGATGTTCATATATATGTTTGTTCTTGTTTTCTCTACTTGTATGTGGTATAATTGTATACTTGTATTTCTTTCTCGTATTTTCTGTAATATATGTGAGTATTATAGAACTGTTAGTGGATATAACGTGGGCTACGTTTGGGACATTTCTGATTGCAAGTGATGTGCCCTTTGTGTGTATTCTATATGCTTTATTTTCTACTTTACTCAATTAGTTTATGATACCTACTGAGTACACGTGGACCATACTCACCCCTACTGTACCTTTTAAGTGCGGATCCTGGTTTGAGTGCACCTCACGTTGGTTGATTCGGGCAACTTTGGAGCTGTTCGAGGTAGTAGTTAGATTCTTGCTTCCGGTGTGGACTTTTACCTTTCATTGTTTAAAATATGTCTTTATTTGTATTTCAGAGACAAAGTTATTCCTATTTTAGATATCCTTGTACTTTGATCTAGAGTTGTATTCAAATATTCTTACACTATGACACCAGGTTTTGGATTATGGTATGATATCTTTGGTTATGTTATTCCACTTTATTTATATTTTATGGTACGACATTGTTCTAGGAGCCTTACCATGATTTATTGTTATTATTTCCCTTTTTGTATCAATTTGCATGATAGGTTTTGTCAAGTTTTATCAAGACAAGTGCCATCATGACCCTTGGATTTTGGGTTGTGACAAAAGGTTGCATGGGTCTCTTAGCTATGATAAGTGATGCTAGAGAAAGAGCACTTATTTTGGATGAGCCACCTATTGTGAAGGGACTTTTTGATGTTTTCTAGAGAAATTACCAGGATTACCTCTAGTAAAAGAGGTAGACTTCCATATTGATTTGGCACCTGACACTATGCCAATATGTGTACCCCCATATCATATGGAACCGATAGAGTTGAAGGAGCTCAAACAATAGTTGCAGGATTTGCTAGATAAGAGTTTCATTCTACCGAGTGTTTAACCTTAGGGTGCACTAGTTTTGTTTTCAAATAAGAAAGATAGGTTTCTAAGGATGTGTATTGACTACAGGATTCTAAACAATGTAACAATACATAATAACTATTTATTGCCTCGTATAAAGGACTTGTTAGATTAGTTACAAGGATCTGTCTATTTTTCAAAGATTGATCTTTGGTATGGTTATCATCAGTTTAGAATTAGAGAGAAAAATATATCCAAGACAACATTCAGAACTCGATATGGGCATTATAAGTTTCTTGTGATGCCTTTCGGGTTAACCAATGCTCTAGTTGCATTCATGGACTTGATGAATAACGTGTTTAGACCATTTCTAGACAAATTTGTGATAGTATTTATCGATGATATTCTAATGTATTCTCATAGCTAGAAAGAACTTGAGAATCATCTGATGACTGTATTACAGACATTGTGGGGACATAAGCTCTATGTTAAGTTTTCAAAGCGTATATTTTGCCTAGATTCAATATCATTTTTGGGGCATGTTGTCTCCAAAGATGGTATCACTGTGGATTCTAAAAAGACAGAAGTAGTTCAGAAATGGCTTGGATCTACTTCACCTACAGAGATTTACAATTTTACAGGTTTGGCAAATTACTCTAGGTGTTTTGTGAAGGAGTTCTAAAAAATAACAGCCATATTGACCGAGTTAGCGCCGAAAAATGTGAAGTGCCAATGAACAAAAGAATGTGAGCAGACCTTTCAAAAACTCAAAACATGTTTGACCCCCGCAGCAGTATTAGCCTTACCATTAGATTCTGGAGGATTCATGGTATTCAATGATGCTTTGAGGGTTGGATTAGGATGTGTTCTCATTCAACATAATCATGTTATTACTTATGCTTTGAGATAGTTGAACCAAAAATGAGTTGAACTATCATACGCATGATTTAGAAATGGCAGCAATAGTATTTGCTCTTAAGATTTGGTGGCATTACTTCTATAGTAAACTTATGGGATTTATACCCATCATAAAGGCTTGAAGTACATTTTCCAGCAGAGAGATCTATATCTTCAACAGTGTCGATGGATGGAACTACTCAAGGATTATGATTATGCTATCTTGTATTATCTTGGAAAAGCTAATTTTGTGGTTGATGCTTTGAGTAGGAAATATATGGACAGTTTTGTAACGCCCCGAAAATGGTTCCCGAGACGTCACACGGTGCTTAGGGTCACAAGTGATCCCAAGCTAACCTTTCTACTGGTATACTTATAAGCAACTAAATAAAATATATAAATTTGAACAAAATCAATGGAAACATAAAACTTTTCTGAACTGG
Organism: Capsicum annuum; assembly: GCF_002878395.1. NCBI lineage: Eukaryota > Viridiplantae > Streptophyta > Magnoliopsida > Solanales > Solanaceae > Capsicum > Capsicum annuum. The sequence continues at coordinate 24,972,417 of NC_061121.1, read as the reverse complement.
ATCAATACAAATCTGAATTTATAAGATTACAACTTTCATGTTACAAACAAAACTAAAAATAAATACATAAACACTACTGACTATCTATGAAGCCTCTACTAGTACTGACTATGGGTAGCCGGGTCATGACTCCCAACTATCCCAACTCAATACGACTGAATAAAGAAATTATAATACTTCTCGAACTGTATAACTAACTCATGCCCTAGAATTAAAAGGACTCATTACCTGCTGACTGGAAGCTGTGAACTGACTGAATATGGTATATGCGCTACAACTTGTACCTACATTATGAGACAATGTAGCACATAGACATATATGTGGATCAGTACTTTGAGGATGTATTGAGTATATGGGGGTGTATGCAATAGTTAAACAATATCATCACTCTTTATAGAAATCATGTATGCTGATATAAATGACTCACATAGCTTGAATAAATCTTAAATATAAATCTCATAAATCATGAATCATGAAACATATAGTGTAAATCTCGTGAGTCATTATATTTAGTTTCTAAAATTTGTATTCTCCTCTTATTCTCAAAATTTGCAAACTGAAGAGATCTCAAAACAATAACTCTCAAAACTCATGCCTTTATCCTGACAAGAATAGGAGACTTCGTTTGAAACTTGAGGACTTAAAAGACTTGAGATTATGGAATTTTGGGACTTTAGAACTTTGTAACTTTAGGATTATGAGTTTCTTCAAACTGACATAATCCATGTAATATCTTAGCCTCGGGCCCATAAATCTCAATCCTATGATCGCACGTAGTTCTGGGGCATGAGACACAGGAATCACACCCAACTCGGTGCTAAATACTACTCCCATACTTAGGCTCAGAACTTTTAGGAAATCCACCTTAAAATAGCATAAGGTTTTATAATAAAAACCAATTACGCTTCTCTTTGCTATAAATCATGAACAATGTGAATAATGTGGATTCCTTATCTTATCTTAGGATCAAAAGATTAAATCTTGCTTATCAAAGCATGCTAAAAATATAAGCTTCTTGAAATATCAAAACTCAATCTAAGGGATTAAAGCCCATGCTTCAAACTCATGTCAAAACATCTCAAAATTCATGCTTGATAACAAAAAAATTCGTAAATCATATTAAAATCTGGAAATTTCAGCAATGCTCATAAAAATATAAACAAACTCATGAAATTTATCTTCAACAGCTCTCAAAAACTCAAATCTTATAAATAGTGATAATGGGTATGAATCCCAATTTAGAACTCATATATAAACATTCAAAATCATAGAAAAACATCCAACTCAATATGATTCTTGAAAATACTTCAACTCCATCAAAATAATAAGATCAAGAATCTCAACATCATACTTAAACTCACTTTTGAAAATCTGAAAAATTGCGTTACATGCATAAATACATGAAAATAGTCATGCAATTCAATATTCAATCACTTGAAACTCATAATCTTCAAACAATATAAATTGCACATAAACCCTAACTTCAATTTCATGGAAAATCACATAAAATTCAGTAATTTATAAGTTAAAACAAGTTTTGGGCACAAGGACGAAAGAATTGTCCTTGTTGAAACCCCACATACCTTAATTGATGATCTTGGATGAGGAAGTTTGAATCTTGGATTTCCTAGGATGAATTGAATGTAAAATCTTGAATTTTTGAATCTCTAATGGTGTTATTGAAGCTTCTTCTTGAGATTCTTGGATTAGTGAACCAAATTCATGTTTTTTCTTGAAGGTATTGTAATGAAAGCTTGAATTTCTTGAATGGGGATTAGGGTTTGTTCTTGAGGGAGGCTTGGGGAGAAATTATGAGTAAAGGGGCAAATAATTCTCCCTAAGGCTTTAATTATTTGTTATGGACGAGATTAGGTGAAGTAAATGACCTTTTTGCCATTAAAAATGCACAAACAGAACGTGGAAATAGGGTACGTGTGATAGGGCGTGTGTCGCATACTAATCGCGCAATTCTACTGCCCCTCTCATGAAAATGGCTATAACTTTTATTTCGGGTATCGGATTTTGGCAAAATCGGTATCGTTGGAAAGATAATTCAATTATCTACAATTTGGTGGGTCTTGCGCTAAAAAATTTTATGTGTATAAATTGTTATACATATTTGAAGTAGACCCTTTTAGAATCAAGTATTGAATTTTGGATCAACAAAGGATCTTAGCTCAACTTTGCTCTAAATGATTTCTATGAAATTTTTAACCTCACGAGAATTCCACACACTAGTATAAAGATCATGAAACTTATATTAACATGAGAATCACTTGGATAATAACTTATACACGTAAGAACGGCGGTTCATAGACTAGCTCAAAAATCTGGGGTATTACATTATCTTCCCCTTGGGAAACATTTTTCCTCGAATGTTGATAATTAACTTGAAACACTGAGGAATCTGAGGCTAGAAGCTATCATGCATAACTGAAATAAATTGAATAGCCGAATCTCAAACATAATGAGCTACTAAACTGATCCGCAAGTGCATGAATTCTTATGAACATAGCTATATGGCTGAGATAGAAACAAGAAAGTCAACTTATAAGTAAGCATTTTTTTTCGCTGGATCTGATCTCATGAGAAAAGATGAGAGGTTTTGTAACATGAAAAAAAATTGAGGTATTACAATACCTCCCCCCTTGGGATCATTCGTTGCCGAATGATACTAATTTGGTTGAAAGACTAGGAAAAGACCGAGATGATACACAGGATACTTACAGACTGAGTTATAATGGATACTTACACCAAAATAGGATATTTCCTCAACACTCTTCTAAGAAATTTATAATGATATTAGGGAGTAAAGAACTTTGGGCATGATCTGAATAAAACATCTGAATAAGAAAATACAACATTGTTACCCCTCCGTGGCCTGGAACATAGACCTATAAATCATAAGCTAGGATAGAATTTTTAAGCCTTAAGAAATGCTACTTTTTACTTTCAAGCTTAGCAACACTTCTCAAATGCTTCCTCGACTATGCTATTTCCCTCAAATATCACACTCCCTTGATTCAACTTAAAATTTTCATATGGCATTGATAAATCCGTCTACTAAAGTCTAAACTGAACTAGTTCTCTTTATCATGGTAAGGCCTAACCCGAAACCACAAGATGCTACACGTAACTCCACACCATAATACAAATCTGAGCCATGAATTCAACACTCCGAGCACTATCATAACTACTCACTCTAGGATGATTTTTCATCATCACTTTAACAACTAAATTCAACCTCTTACATACCGATATGACGTTCAAGCCTATCTTCATATCCATATCTACACCAGTCAATTCTTCAGAAGACACATATAAGCTATTCTCAACTAACCAAATCATGCACAGGACTTTACCTTAATATTCTCCACTCATGGACTTACATAAAACAAACATACATTAATCTTTCCCAGCATGAAACAATTACTCCTTTCCAGCTACACAATCATTCATCATCACTATCTTGATCTAAGGGAAGGTCACTGAAAGGTTGGAATATCGAGATCCAGAACATAAAGGGATACTAAGCATAACTTAACACCATACTGAGGCCTGAGGAATAGAGCATTCATGACATGGATTCATTAAATAGATCTAATATGAGGATGTACATATTGCTGATCATAAAGAGTATCACTTGAGTACTAAAACTAAACTTACTATAAAGTATGAGTAAATAAGTCATGATCTGCATAGCCTGAGCTTAGAATCCATAATTTCATGGAATGTAATCTGTATCGCTGAGTGAACTGGACTGCTTATGCTAGGAATTGAAAGTATATGCGATTTTTTTCTATGAGGTGCATAAATATGAACTGTAGTCATGGAGCTGACATGTAAGGCATGATTAGATATTAGGATAACTGAAGATGCTGAAATTGAAGTGGGTTGAGCCTCATCCTTACTTCCTGATGTTCTATAATATTCTGGTATCACTACTAAAAATCTAGAAGGCTGACTTGATTACTCATTCTATTATCTCCCCCTTAGCTTTAAGCCACCACTCTAAGTTTGTGAACCAGTGTATAAGGTCTGATCTAAATTGAAATCACTTTACTCTAGAGTCTAGGATACAATCAATACACATAAAACTAAACTTACCCTGAAAGATGGTATCATCATGTATAGCACCCAATGCTAATACCTCTTTTTAAGATTCGACTCTTAGATTTCTATAACTTCAAAAGTCATCATATAACAACTTAAACATTCACCAACTTAGATTCTAACACTAAACATGGATATCATCAACCTTTAATAAATCATACTTCTTCCATCATAGTCTACTAATATCGCATCTCAAAACTTATATTTTTCCTCTAAACCATGAGATTCAAAATCTTACTTAAAAAGGCTTAACACCTTTAATCATAATCATAATTCCTTAACTTAGTTATCAAGAACATCATTCATTATCTAACTAGTCTTTCTCCACCTAGCATCTCCACAGTACTACTAACTACACCACATGCAATAATCCTTGAAACTAATGCAGCCCCATAGCACCTTGGGCATACTTCTACATCATACATACAACATCAGACTCGATTACGAATCAAATAAACTTAAGCTCTTGTATACACTGTTCAAGCCTACTAGAACTTCCATACAACTAACATTCACAACACATCAATTATTATACCACCTTGATCCCCATCAACTATTCAAACTTAGTTTTTAGTTCTAGCTATGATGAACCACAACTTCACACAATATTCTTACATGCCAAACATCTGAAAACACTAGTCCGCTAAAACTTCATAACAATAATAATCGATCATAATCATATAGACTATCTTATTTACAATCAATCAACACATCCTCCTTTTACACATCATTACTATTCACCCATCTATACACCTAACTTCTTTCATAGCTCTATAAGTTTCAACTAAACTCCTTTTTTGTTACTTTAAGGAAGCCTAAATTAACAACACTCATCCACCAAGTACCTTTATCTATAACCTATACTTTTCTTGCACAACAAACACCATCAACAACTCTTTTCATTCTTCAAGTAAACAACAATTCACCTTAACTAATAACTCCTCCTCTACCTTCTTCTAAACTAACACATAAGGACATATCACTTCATTACAAACTTAATCTTATGCAAAAAGATTAGGCTATACATATATTCAATAAATCACCCGTACCACTTTTCTTGCCACTACACCTCTAAACCCCTAGTTCTAACCAACACAAGAACAACAAGATGAACAACAAATTTCTAATGAATCAAAATAGGCCTCACACTGCTTCACTAGACTTTGATTTTATGTTTCGAACAAAAAAATGAGATGAATAATAAAATAACTATGCTAGTGAAGTGAAAGAGCCCCACACGGCTTCACTAGACTTTGATTTTGTGTTTTGAATAAGAAAATAAGATGAATAACAAAGCAACTATGCTAGTGAATCGAAAGATCCCCACACGGCTTCACAAGACTTTTAGTTTGAACCACACAATGATAACAAGATTACAACAGATAGAAACTTGACACACAATATTCGATGATCTAAGAATACACATCTTACTCTATCTTAATTGAACAACTCATAAGATGAGGACATAACTTTAAAATTCAGGGACTTATAACATACTAGAAGGCTTCTCTCAAGCCGCTTTGTGAAACTTTTAAAACTTATTGCTAGCAAGTATGAGAGAATTATCAGGGGAGGAAATTAGAACTTACCAATCATGTTACCTCAAGAACAATACACAAATAGAGAAGTATATATTATCATTATGGATTCTGAGGAGGAATCTGAAAGCACATCTGACTTGGGCTTAGTGCACTATTTTTACAAACATGATAAAGCACTTAAATCTTCGAAACTCAAAAGCACTAATGGGATACTTTCGAGCCTTATTATAACCCCCATAACTATCTGTGGAGAATTAAGCTTGACTATTTCTAGTACCTTGAAAATAAGGTAGATATGGCCTGAATAGAGTAAGACGGAAATCTACATAAGCTTCTTAAAGGACCTTTTTATGGCACGATCTGAGACTTAAAAGAATGGAGACATTTTTTAAATGCCTTGTAGCCTCTCGAAGAAAAGTACAGGCGTCTCCGTACTATTTTACAACACTCTACTAGACACGGCTTCACAAACCCCCTAGGACTTTTGAACTCTTTGCTCTAATACCAATTTTGTAACACCCCAAAAATGGGTCCCGAGATGTCATACGGTGCTTAGGGTCACAAGTGATCCCAAGCTAGCCCTTCTACTGGCATACTTATAAGCAGCTAAATAAAATACATAAATCTGAACAAAATCAGTGAAAACATAAAACTTTTCTGAACTAGATCAATACAAATCTGAATTTATAAGATTACAACTCTGTTGTTACAAACAAAACTAAAATTAAATACATTAACACTACTGACTGTCTATGAAGCCTCTACTAGCATTGACTATAGGTAGCCGGGTCATGAATACCAACTATCCCAACTCAATACCACTGAATAAAGAAATTATAACACTTCTCGAACTGTATAACTAACTCATGCCCTTGAATTAAAAGGACTCATTACTTGCTGACTGGAAGCTGCAAACTGACTGAATAAGGTATATATGCTACAATTTGTACCTACATTATGAGATAATGTAGCACATAGACATATATGTGGATCAGTACTTTGAGGATGTACTGAGTATATGGGGGTGTATGCTATAGTTAAACAATATTATCACTCTTTATAGAAATCATGCATGCTGATATAAATGACTCACATAGCTTAAATAAATCTAAAATATATATCTCATAAATCATAAATCGTGAAACATATAGTGTAAATCTCATGAGTCATTATACTTAGTATCTAAAATCTGTATTCTCATCTTATTCTCAAAACTTGCAAACTAAAGAGATCTCAAAACAATAACTCTCAAAACTCATGCTTTTATCCTGAGGAGAATATGAGACTTCTTTTGAAAATTGAGGACTTAAAAGACTTGAGATTATTGAATTTTGGGACTTTAGAACTTTGTAACTTTGGGATTGGGAGTTTCTTCTAACTGACATAAACTATGTGAGATGACATGGAGTGCAGCGTCTTACCCATGTTGGGAAAAGCTGTTCTACCCTTGCCATAGGAATAGAACCTTAACTTTAGTGATCACTATCTAGGCTTCGGGCTCATAAATCTCAAATTCTATGGTGGCACGTAGTTCTGGGGCATGAGACCTTAGAATCATACTCAACTCGGTGCTAAATACTACTCTTATACTTAGGCTCAGAACTTTTAGAAAATCCACCTTAAAATAGCATAAGGGTTTATAATAAAAACCAATTATGCTTCTCTTTGCTATATGAATAATGTGGATTCCTTATCTTAGCTTAGGATCAAAAGATCAAATCTTACTTATCAAAGCATGCTAAAAATATAAGCTTCTTGAAATATCAAAACTCAATCTTAAGGATTAAAGCTCATGCTTTAAACTCATGTCAAAACATCTCAAAATTCATGCTTGATAACATAAACATTCTTAAATCATATTCAAATCTGATAATTTCAGCAATGCTCATAAAAATATAAACAAACTCATGAAATTTATCTTCAACAACTCTCAAAAACTCAAAATCTTATAAATAGTGATAATGGGTATGAATCCCAATATAGAACTCATATACAAACATTCAAAATCATAGAAAAACATCCAACTCAATAAGATTCCTGAAAATACTTCAACACCATCAAAATAATAAGATCAAGAATCTCAATATCATACCTAAACTCACTATCAAAAATCTGAAAAATTGCGTTACATGCACAAATACATGAAAATAGTCATGCAATTCAATATTCAATCACTTGTAAACTCATAATCTTCAAACTTGAGTATAAACCCTAACTTTAATTTCATGGAAAATCACATAAAATTCAGTAATGTATAAGTTAAAACAAGTTTTAGGTACAAGAACGAAAGGATTATCCTTGTTAAAATCCCACATTCCTTAATTGATGATCTTGGATGAGAAAGTTTGAATCTTGGATTTCCTAGGATGAATTGAATGTAAAATCTTGAACTTTTGAATCTCTAATGGTGTTCTTGAAGCTTCTTCTTTAGATTCTTGATTTAGTGAACCAAATTCATGGTTTTTCTTTAAGGTATTGTAATGAAAGCTTGAATTTCTTGAATGGGGATTAGGGTTTGTTCTTGAGGGAGGCTTGGAGAGAAATTATAAGTAAAGAGGCAAATAATACTCCCTAAGGCTTTAATTATCTGTTATGGACGAGCTTGGGTGAATTAAAGGACCTTTTTTCCCTTAACAACGTGTAAACAGAACCTGGAAATTGGGTGCGTACGATAGGGCGTGCGTCGCACGCTAATCGCGCGATGCTACTGCCTCTCTCATGAATATGGCCATAACCTTTAGCTCGGCTATCAGATTTTGGTGAAATTGGTATCGTTGGAAAGATAATTCAATTATCTACAATTTGATGGGTCTTGAGCTAACAAAATTCAGTGTATATAAAATGTTATACACATTTGAAGTATACTCTTGTAGAATCAAATATCAAATTTTGGACGAATCAAAGGATTTTAGCTCAACTTTGCTCTAAATGATTTCTTTGAACATTTTTAACCTCATGAGAATTCCACATACTAGTATAAAGATCATGAAACTTATATTCACATGAGAATCACTTGGATAATAACTTATACATGTAAGAATGACGATTCATAGACTAGCCCCAAAATGTGGGGTATTACAAGTTTGGCGCATATAGCTCCTGAAAAGAGAAAATTGGTGAAAGATATGCAGAGATTTGAAGAAAATGATATCATTTTTAGTATTGGAAAGTCAGAGGGCATTGTTGTCTTGTGTTCAAGCTAAATATTCTTTGGTAGAGCGCATAAAGGCCACTCAATATAAAAATCTACAGTTGTGAAAATACTAAGATGAGGTCCTAGCTGGTTAACATAAGACTATGAGTGTTGAATATGATGGTATTCTTTGATTGGGTAATCAATTATGTGTACTAGATACAAATGGGTTAAGACGAGCCATTCTTGAGGAAGATCACAACTCCAGATATACCATACATTCTCTCTCCACTAAGATGAATCATAACTTGAAACAATTGTACTAGTGGAAAGGTATGAACAAAGATGTGGCTAGCTTTGTTTCTAGTTGTTTGACTTGTCAGCAGGTGAAAGCAGAGCATCATCGACTAAATTATTACAAAAGATCAAAATTCTAGACTTAAAATAGGAATGAGTTACCATGGATTTTTAATCAGGCTACCGCAAACCATTAAAGGTTATGACTCTGTATGGGTCATTTTAGATCAACTAACTAAATCAAAACACTTCTTACTAGTAAAGACTACATATAGTGGAGTGAAGTACGTCCAGTTATTTATGGATAAAATAGGCCGACTTCATGGAGTTTCATTGTCTATTATTTTAGACTGAGGATCACAATCCACTTCACAATTATGAAGATCTTTCCAAGAAGCATTGGGTACCCGAGTAGACCTTAGTATTGTATTTCATCCATAGACGGATGGACAGTCTGAGCGTACTATACAAATTTCGAAGGATATGTTGAGAGTTTACATTCTTGATTTTGGAGGTAGTTGGAATACTTTCTTACCCTTAGCTGAATTCGCTTACAATAATAATTTTCAATCAAGCATTCAGATGGATCCATATAAAACCTTGTATGGTAGGCGCTGTCGTTCTCCTATCGGGTGGTTTGAAGTTGGAGAAGGTAAGGTTTTAGGACCAGACTTGGTACAGTAAGCTATGAACAAGGTCTGATTGATTAGACAGAGGTTTCTCATACCTTAAAGAAAACAAAAGTCTTATGTAGATAAGAGGAGAAGAGATTTACTTTTCATAGTTGGATATGAGGTTTCTCTAAGAATCTCTCTTATGAAAGGAGTGATGCGATTCAAAAAAAGAGGAAAATTGAGCCCGACATATAGAGGACCTTACAAGATACTTGATTGAGTAGGAGGTGTGGCATATAATTTGGCACTTCCTCCTGAGATGTCTTTCATCCATCCAGCGTTCCATGTTTCTATGTTACGAAAATACATACCAGACTCCTCTCGTGTGCTCGAAGCACCGACTTTCCAACTGGATGATAATTTATTATATGAAGAGAAACCAATGACAACTATTGATAGAAAGTAATAAAATTATGGTCAAAAGAGTTTGTGTCCGTAAAAGTCAGATAGAGGAATCATACCAGTGAAGAAGCTACTAGGGAGTCTGAAAATGACATGCGAGTCAAGTATCCTTACTTGTTTTAGTCTATAGGTATGCACTTGTTTTAAAATTTGGGACTGAATTCTTAATATGAAAAATGTACCCTTACCATTAATTAATGAGTATTGATATTTTTTTTAAAAATAAAGTAATGAGAAAACAACAACAAAAAAGAAGAAGAAGAAGAAAGGAAGAAAAATAGGCCAAGCCCAATCTGCCAAGTAATAATAATAATAATAAAAGGCTATTAAGCATAGCCTTGGGCAACATCAACCCACAAAGCTGATATTACAAGATGCCAAGCAGCGTAGATGACACAAGGAAAAGAATTCAAGGAGTTAGGGATTGCCGATCAGCAACCCAAGTGAAGAAAAAAGGAAAAAAAAATTCTTGAGAGATTCTTATCGGATTCAAGGTAAATTTCATAACTTGATCCAGAAATTTGAATCTTATAATTCATCGCTTTAGGATTGGGGTTGAAATTTTAAGAATCAAGGATTAAAGTGATAGATAAATCTTTTAAATTCTCATGAACGGAGCGAGAATATTAAACGATTGGATTGTAAATTTTATATTTTTATTTTAACCAAAGAATAAAATTTAGACAACAAGGTTATTGTGGTTTAAGATATTGAGAAAAATCAACTATAAGGTTATTTTAATGGGTTGAAGCACAATTTTAGTATAAGTTGACAAATTGTGAGCCAATATTGGAATTCCTATAGTTGGGTAATTTAAAGTAGTTATGCTTTGGCCTAAACGAAGAAATTAACACGAGATTGATCTGATGTGATTATAGATTCGTTCGAAAGCAGTCATTCCAATCATTTGATGTGACAAATTTGGTATTCTGACAAGTGTACTGTGAGTAGTAACCTTACCATAATTTGTGTTTCTTAATTTGCATATTTCATACATGATTTTGATGCAATAAAAGTTATTGAATGAGGCAAGTATTTTACTTGATATGATATTGAAATAGTTATTTGAGATATGATATGGTGATTGTAAAAATTATTTTATTTACTTGAGACATAAGTATTTTGACATGTGTTTCATTCAAGTTTATATGCAATATGATTTAGTATGAACTGAAATGCTATGATTATTTTAAAAATATTTTCATATGAGTGTCTACTGTTACAAAGAATGTATAAATGGGTGTAGACCTTGATTTGAATTCTGTAGCTAAAGGCGGGTTCGTTAGACCTAGTGCACCTTGTATTTATAGATTACTATTATAGCCCTTGCCAGTGAAAAGGTAGAACTAGCACACTGTTACTGATCTCCCTCTAGTAGGGACCTACTGATAGATTATTTGACTCCTTTATGAGGGGTCCACGGTTATTGACTTTTCTTGAAGTAGGAGGTCACACTGATTACATCATTAATTCTTGGAAACCTTCCAAATATGAAATATTTGATATGATACTATACTTATTGAGTTTATTACTGAACTATTAGGTCATCTTGCTTGCATGAAACAATTGATATTTTATCGTACTATTTTCTGAAAGAGTATTTATTCATGATGTTTTATGACTTGTCCCCATTAAACGATAGTGATTAAATGTTATTACTCACTGAGCTGACATCTCACTCCTTGCTATTAAGTAAGTAAGATGCTTAATAAAAGATAAAATATAATATTTTAAAAAATACTTATACGATTAAACCTATTATATATTTTTCTCAAAACATAAAAAATCATTGTGAATGAAAAATAGTATTACGTGATTATGAGTGCTTGAAACATTATTTAAAATTCATATTTAGTAAGCTAGAGACCCAACACACTTAGAACACATAACTTTCATTTTAGAAATAAATTCATATATTCTTTTGGTGAATTTTGTACAACTTGAAATCATAAAAAGTTACATCTAACTAAAACAATACTTAACAATGCAAGCAAAATATTTAAACTGGATATTTGTATTAAATCAATGAATATATGGTAAATATTTGTTATATACATGTACTTTAACAATTAATTATGATTAAATAAAAATATGCATATTTTTTTTGTTGATTGTTAAAATTAAATATTTAGTTAGACGATTTATGCCATTCATATAAATATTTACTATTTATCCTTAACTATATTTTTACAAAAAAAAAAATATAATAATAATTTTATGATGAATAATCCCTTTTAATTTTTTTTTTTTAGTTCAAAATATGATCTGTTTGCAATATCAAACTACTTAAAGAAAAGTAATAAATGTTCACTTTGAATATAAGCTTAAAAATCAAAGGTAGATTTATTAACAAAACTTAAAATTAATTTTATCTCACTTTCTTTATTTTCTTTCTTCAATAATAATGGTTAAATTATGGTGGATGAGATTGATCAAAATCAGAAAATAGCTGCATTGAAATGTCAAGCCCCAAAATCCCATCGGGCCGGACTGGCACCCGAAGCCGAGAAGGCCCGGGAGAACCCGTTCAAATACCTGTACTTTCACTTACATGTCACCAAAAATTGGACAGCACTTCGTTGCATATAGAAGGATCTAATTACCTGTATCAGCACAACACGCGCAAATATATATATATATAATACTTGGCCGTCGGGGCCACCACATATACAGATACAACATCACTACATAAACTTCCATGACTTTACCCTTCCTTATATCTACAAAGCCTCTAGAATATACATGACATAACTAGGGTCGGGACAAACCCCTGCCCACACATGACTCATGTACAATAACAAAACATAAGGAACCGACTCGGAAAGCTCCGAAGCAAACTGGAGCTCACCAACAATAGCTGTATGACCTGGCTCCTACTTGTGCGGTGTATGAGCTGAGGTACCTGTGCCTGCAGCATGAAATGCAGGTCCCCCGTGAGGGACGTCAGTACGAAATATGTACTGAGTATGTAAAGCTGTAAATAATCACATATGATATAGGAGCTTAATAGAAATCAGAAACAAGTGAATAAGTCGTAATAGGAGTGGACCACACTTACTAGAACTTGTGACAACCTGTACATTGTATTTATTCAATCACTTTACCTTCGTTCTTATCGTCTTTGTAATCATTACTGTACTGTACTGTGACCATTAGGCTGCCTCCAGTACATATCAACTGGGATCGACCCATGCTAGGCTTATGCCCCTGGGATACCACCCATAAACACATGAAATAGGGATCGACCCATGCTAGGCTTATGCCCCTGGGATACCACCCGATAAGAAAGAACTCCCATCACTTAGTTCAATTAATCTTTGAGATTGTTATTTCGGTCGCCTCCACATTTTTAATACTTTGAAACAATGATACATCAATAGGAACCAAGTAATAGACCTTCTATACAATAACGATGTAATAAAGACTCATTGGTACATCAACAATGTGTTTCAGAAGCATCAATATCACAACAATGAAATAAGAGCCTTTTGGTATATCAATGAAACATTTTGACACTTTATAGAATGGAAACAACTTCGTTGGTAACGTAGAACAATACATGTTTTTGGACAACCTCGGAATCTTACTTGATGGAACATTGGTGTTTTCATGCCAAAGAACATTGTTAGAGTATGCTTTACATACCTCGTTGTAGATTCAGATACCAATTCAACACAACTTCCCGCCTTTACAAATCACTTATCTACAATGAAATGTTTGGCATCTAGTATTAGCAACCCAACACCACAATTCTCTTCCATAATTCCATACTACCAATATTTGCAAAACATTCCAAAAACCAACTTGAACAATAGGTTTATGTGTGTATATATATATAATCATCATTTCAATACCACATCATCAATACTACATCATCACCCCAAATTCCTTCACAATTTAACATAATCCAACCATGCACAAGAATAATCCAACATCATTTCCAATCATCTTTCAACAACAATCAAATAACATACTTCTTATGCTCACATGCATATATATATATACATATCCATATAAATAACACCAACATAATTTACATCCTTACCAAAAAAATGGCCCTTTTGATTTCGAAGTCCTGTTGGCACAAATAAAGGGTGCTTCTCGAAGCCCTTGAGACGGTGAACACAACTACGGAATCAATTTGGATTTTCTACGGTTGACTCACAAGATAATTGGAGTTGAAATTTGGCTAGGGTTTCTTAGTTTCAATAACTTGATGATAATTGATGGATATGAGACTAATTATATGTATATAATGACCAATTTTCGTCCATGAGGTGATGGAAAAAGACCATATTGCCCTTAAAAATTTAAGTAAATCCGAATCTGTCCATGGTGGACTGTTTTGATAGGCTAAAGTAAATCGGCCATAACTCTTTGCTCCGATATCGTATTAGGGTGAAATTGGTATAGTTAGAAAGATAATTCAAAGGTCTTTCATTTCATATAAAGTAGGCCACCCAGTTCGTCCTGTACAAGTAGTTATGATCGTTTGAAGTTGACCCTAAAAATCTGTTTTGAGAGGCTGAAGTAAAATGAGTATAACTCCTTACTCAGATGTTGGATTTGGATGAAACCAATTTCATTGGAAAGAAGACTCAAAGATCTTTCTTTTGATATGTGGTAGTTCTCCCAGTTCATTATATTGAGGGAGTTATGATCGTTCAAAGTTGACCCAAAAAACTGGCAGGCCTCAGTAGTTTTCCTGCACATTTACTGTTCACATCCCGGCCACCGTTTTAAAGTTTCGAACATGCTCGCTTATATCCGAAACTTATCCGTTTTTGGAAATCTTTATATCGTTGGAAAGCTTATTCAATAACCTTCATATGGAACCATCGACGGGAAAATTCCGGTATAAATAAAGTCGATTCCTATACACATATAATCAAACTATACACTTGAAACCATCTCAAAATAATCAATACACATACTTAAACTCATATATACCTAACTTAGGATCAATACATATACTCCAACACATATAACAATGACTAATGCACGCAATTAAGTACGGGGTGTTACATGAAATGTGAAAATTGTTCGCTGCTTGTGAAAATGAAAGAGTTCGAAGCAACTCTCAATGCGGAGTTAAAAGTCAAAGAAAAAACAATTGAGAAGATGAAGCTGAAGCTCGAGGAATGTAGTTGCAATTGTTATATCTTTAAACAAGCATTTTATTGAACTAAATCATTGAAAAAAAAAGTGTAACTGTAGTTTTATTGACGATATAAACTTAAAGAAGTAATGTGAGTTGTTATTCATATATTATAATTTTTTTGACATCTTTAAATAAGAATTTGGACATTTTCCCACTATCTTCTAGAAATGTTGAGATTTTTTTTTTCGAAAACGAGTTTGCTAATCATTTTGTCCACTTCTGCTTCATCTCAATGTATGTTTTCAAGAAATTATTTTATAATACAAAAAATATTTATTTATGCATAATCTATGATGCTTTGACAATTATTATAAATCTTTTCTCACGTATTTAAAACAAGAAAATCCTCTTTTCTTATATACTTCACAATTGAAAGAACACAACATACTGGACTAAAACTTTCACCATGTGCAGAGTATGAATATGAATTAGGTCAAAAAGGGATATTATACGCAATCTTACTACATCATTCATATTATACTAAAATATTCTCATTAAATCGTACATCGCTATTGATATATTTTAACATGGAAACAATCTTTTCAATTGGGTTAAGGTCTATACAGGTGGATCTTCAAATAAAAAATTATAACAAATAAGTTAGTGTTTGACAATATATTTTGAGAGTAGACTTTAAAATTTGTATTTAAATATTTTTTTGGCTATAAAATGTAATCATATTTTAGAAATTTAATATTTAAATATTTTCAAATTTTCAAAATTGTCTGTAACACCCCGATTTTCTGAACTGAAATGCTACACGGTGCTTATGACCCCGAAGGACCACAAGCTAACCCATGACTGATTTCTGTACCTGTGTACTGCATAATATATAGTATAATAATGTGGAAAACATGAACATGTAGGCCATAAGGTTCAACTGAATAAAAAACTGTAAAATAGTAACATTCGTGTGGGTGAAAGATACCCAAAACAACTGAAAACTGAATCAAATCTGAACTAAATCTGAATACTGAATCTGAAAGCCTCTAAGTGCTGTCTGAATAAGGAGTTGAAGGAACATGTCTCCAAATAACTCCGTAAACTGATAAATGGCTAAAATAATAATAAATAAATCAAATCATATTATCCTTGAATGAAGAGGACTCACTGAATCTTTGCGACTGGAAATGCTACTGCTACTGCTGATCTGGAGCACGTGTCTCTGATCCTATAGTGTAACATGAAAAGAAAGCACCATAGCATAAATGCGTCAGTACGAGGGAGTGTACTGAGTATACGAGTGAGGTAGGCTAAATATAAACAGGGTTTACATGCATGAACAATGCTAACTGTCTAACTGACATGAACGAAAGAGTACAAACATGCATACATAGTAACTGAAATTGTGGGTGCATGATAGCTAGTTCGGTATGCTAATACATGGTTTACTGATGGATAACATGACTGATATTGAAATTTTGATAACATGGGCGACTGTATCTGACAATCCTGAATCTGATGGAACTATCTGAGTTCCATACTGTAACTGAGTCTGACTGTACCTGATAGTCCTCATATACTGAAATCTAAAGACCTATCTGAGTTCTTTTACTGAGACAGATTCTAAAACTGTGGGAGGTAGTTGTTTAACTGACATGCCCCAATAATGCATATAGCTAAGTTGGGGTCCAATCTCTGCCCCGACTGGAGGGGTGTCAATACCGCGCTATTAGTAAGGACAGTTGTGGGTAACCCTTAGCTGGCAGGTATTTGAAAGAAGAACGTTGGAAACCCAAAACTGACAGGTTAAGCCATCTGATCAACCCTAATCTGACAGGATAAGATGTCTTAACCTACGCTAGCTACATAGTTCTGGAACATAAGGATGACTGCTAAGAAACACACCCTAAACTGGTAAGTGAGTCCCTATCCTTGGGTTCACTTGGTGCTAACTTATACTCCCATCTGAAGAGACTAAACATGATTCAACTGACTGTACATGGACAGATTAACTGACTTCCGTTGACTGACGGAGTAGTACTATTATCTGAGAGTTAACCGAGATCATGAGATTTTTGAGGTTTCCTGAGTCACATAACTGACTGAGTTCTATAGATTATAGCTTGACTGAGATTATCGTGACAACATGACATGTCTCTAGGCATATAGCCATGTTTATCGGGTACGAATACCCTCAGGACTCGATAGAAGGAAACTGACACACATGACATGACTTGATCACAAGATTTGAGTCCACAATTCATAATATCATAAGTAGGGGATATCATATTTCATATAGTTATTCAACATCTTAAACATTGAAGGGAATGCATGGATATATTTCGTGTACATATTGTATATCTCCATTATCTTACATGCTTCATACCACCACAATAGTAACACATGAAAAGCATGGGATTCATATTGAAGTATATAGCTAACATGGACTTGTCATTTAGACATCATAGAACTATACAAACATGAATTTCTAGAATCCTAGGCATTTTATCAAACACCTTGCATGCATTCTTTAAGGCATAGGTGAGTTTCATATTTGCACCATATTAAACCACCTAAAGTTCATGGTTTACAATTAACAAACATATATATTCCATAAAAACACCTTTAGACATCACATTGAAACTTAAACAACAATCGTCAACCTGTACATACTCATATCACCACAAAAAGTTTACAAAATAATATTTAAAACATGGTTCTTGAGCTCTATGAACGGATTGGATCCATAGATGAACACTACGCATACCTTAGAAAGGAAACTTTGAAGATTTGTTGTAGAGTTCTTGAATTGGGAAACTTAATTCTCAATTATCTTGGAAAAAGGCTTGAATCTTGCTTTTGAGAGATGAGTTTGATGGAAACCCTAATCTTATGGTTAAGAGTGTAAGAGAGGGTTTTTAGGATACTTAACTGAAGAAAAATGGAAAAAATTATGCGTCTTTAGGGTTATAAGTCCTGGAAGGCGAAGTAAAAGACCAAAATACCCTTATGAAATAAATTCCCAGGAGCTGGAATTGATGGTTTCTGCCTAAGCCTGGTGACATTTATGACAAGGCATAAAAAA
This sequence comes from Capsicum annuum, assembly GCF_002878395.1. Classification (NCBI taxonomy): domain Eukaryota; kingdom Viridiplantae; phylum Streptophyta; class Magnoliopsida; order Solanales; family Solanaceae; genus Capsicum; species Capsicum annuum. The sequence continues at coordinate 24,954,068 of NC_061121.1, read as the reverse complement.
TATGACAGGCCATCAAAAATTTCATCACACAGGAGCTAGAATTGATGGTTTCTGCCTAAGCCTGACGACATTTATGAAAATGCGTCGAAAATATGATAGGCCATCAAAAATGTCGTCACACAGAAGCTGGATTCTGTCTAAGGCTGAAAACATTTTTGACAAGGCATCACAAATGTGGTAAGTTGTAATGAATGTTATCACTCAGGAGCTGGTTTCTGCCTAAGGCTGACGACCTTCGTGATAGGGCATCACAAATGTGGTAAGCTATCAGAATGTCGTCACACGATTTCCACACTGACATGCTGGAGTAAAATAGGAATAATTCTTTGATCCGATATTGGGTTTAGGCAAAATTGGTATTTTTGGAAAGATAATTCAATTATATATCTGTTGATAGGTCATGAGCTCAAAAATTCCAAGTATAAAGAGAGATATGCTCGTTTGAAGTTGACTATACCAATATTCTTCTCAAGAATTCAATCGGTAAGGAATGTTTTGATTCGTCTGATAGCTGGGAGTTATTTGAAGCCTTAATATACATCTAACCTACTCATAAAACTATAAAAGAACCATGATGTACTATGCATGATCTTGGTACATGGCTCTAATATTGGTTTGAATTTTTTAGGGTATTATAATATCTCCCCCTTGGAAATATTCGTCCTCTAACGATGACTGCTTGAGAGGGGATAAAAGATAAAATGATGCATACACTGATCATGCTAAACTGGCACATGATTTTAGGATAGAACTGAATTCTAAACTGAATATATCCCAACTGAACATGCATATCTGATGCAGGACTGATAAGCTGAACTCATGAATGCATGATAAGCTATGCACTGATACTTGTTACCAATTTTATACTGGAATTTTGAACATTTAACTGAATAAGATTAAGGAAAATGGTTACCTCGAGCTAAGTCTAAATTAGCGGAAAAAAGATGAGGGTACTCGGTTCGCATGTCTGCTTCTGCTTCCCAAGTAGCTCCCTTCATGGACTGATTCCGCCAATGAACCTTGACTAGAGGGACTTCTTTGTTCCTCAGCCTATGAGTCTGATAGTCAAGGATTTTGACTGGAATCTCTTCATAAGAGAGGCTATTCTGAATGTCAATGTTCTGAATAGGGACTACAACTTCTGGGTCACCTATGCACTTCTTGAGCAAAGAGACATGGAAGATTGGATGAACTGAGGCTAGATCTGAAGGCAATTCGAGCTCATTTGCTACCTTGCCGAAGCGACTGAGAATCATAAAGGGACCGACATATCGGGGACTGAGCTTTCCCTTCTTTTCAAATCTATTCACTCCCTTCATGGGAGAGATTTTAAGATAGACATAGTCATCAAACTCGAATTTGAGATCCTTTCTATGAACATCCACATAAGACTTCTGTCGGCTTTGAGCAGCCCGGAGTCTTTCTCTGATCAACTGAACTTTCTCTAAGGCATCAAATACTAAGTCAGGCCCAATGACTGTGGTCTCGCTAAATTCGAACCAACCGATCGGAGACCTACATCTCCTACCATAGAGATCTTCGAATGGAGCCATCTGAATACTGGAGTGATAGCTGTTGTTGTATGCAAACTCTATCAAAGGCAAGTGGTTATCCCAGCTTCCCTTGAAATCAATTGCACATGCCCTTAGCATATCTTCTAGAGTCTGAATGGTCCTCTCTGCTTGATCATCTGTCTGAGGATGAAATGCTGTACTGAGATGAACTTGGGTACCAAGACCCTTTTGGAATGCTTTACAGAAGTGAGAGATGAACTAGGTACCTCTGTCTGAGATGATAGATGATGGAACACCGTGTAATATGACCAACTCCCTGATATAGAGTTTGGCATAATCCTCGACTGAGTAAGAGGTACGAACTGGAAGAAAATAAGCCGACTTGATCATTCTGTCTAAAATGACCCAAACTAAATCATGCTGATGACGTGTTCTAGGCAAACCCGTCATGAAGTCTATATTCACTTCTTCCCACTTCTAAGTAGGAATAGTGAACTCCTGCATGGAACCACTAGGTTTCTAATGCTCTATCTTAACCTGTTGACATGTAGAGCACTTAGCCACAAACTCTACAATGTCCCTCTTTATCCCACTCCACCAATAGATCTCCCGTAAGTTGCGGTACATCTTAGTGGCCCCAGGATGAATAGAGTATCGCCCCATGCACTTCTGAAAGAATTTACTACCTCAAGTCATCTAGACCGAAAACACACTGACGACCCAGACAATGAAGAACGCCATCTCCTCCTTGGGAGAAAACCTCTACTTCCTGACTCTGAACTGACTCTTTTAGCTTGACAAGGCTAGGATCCCTGTCTTTTTTCTCTTTCACCTCGAAAACAAGAGATGACTCTGAACTACTCTAAACACATACACCACTCTCTGAAGAGTCGACTAAGCGAACGCCTAGTCTGGCAAGCTGATGAATCTCCTGTAATTTCTCCTTACTATCCTTAACATGGGAAACACTTTCCATGGACAGTCTACTGAGTGCATCGGACACTATATTGGCCTTGCCAGGATGATAAAGGACACTCATGTCATAATCCTTCAAGAGCTCTAACTACCTTCTCTGATGAAGAATGAGATCTTTCTGGGAAAAGACATACTGAAGGCTCTTATGATCTGTGAAGATGTTTACATGAACACCGTATAGATAATGCCTCCAAATCTTTAAGGCAAAGACAACTGCTGCTAACTCAAGGTCATGAGTAGGATAATTCTTCTCATGAGGCTTTAACTGTCTGGAGGCATAGGCTATGACTCTACCATGCTGCATGAGGACACAACCTAAACCTACTTTGGATGCATCACAATATACTACGAACCATCAAAATCGTCGGGAAGTGCTAAAACTGGAGCTGAGTTGAGTTGAGTCTTCAACTCCTGAAAACTCTTCTCGCAAGGTTCTAACCACTAAAATTTGACCTTCTTCTGAGTCAATCTAGACATAGGAGATGCAATTGAAGAAAATCTCTTGACAAATCGTCGAAATAGCCAGCCAAACCCAAGAAACTCTTGATATCTGATGGAGAGATAGGGCTAGGCCAGTTTCTTACCGCTTTAGTTTTCTGAGGATCTACTCTAATTTCATCACTGGAAACAATGTGGCCAAGCAATACTACTGATCTTAGCCAAAATTCTCACTTACTGAACTTGGCGAACAACTGGTGATCCCTGAGAGTCTGAAGAACAATTATGAGATGGTCTGAATGATCACGCTTTGTGTGAGAATAGACCATAATATCATCTATGAAGACTATGAAAAATGTGTCCAAGTACTGCTTATACACCCGGTTCATCAAGTCCATGAAAGCTGTACGGTAATTGGTAAGACCAAAGGACATGACTAGAAGCTGCCTTCAAAATGTCATATTCTCTAACTCTAAGCTGATGATAGCCTAATCTGAGGTCTCTCTTGGAGAAATAACTGGCACCCTGAAGTTGGTCAAACAAGTTATCTATCCTAGGTAGCGGATACCTATTCTTGACCATGACTTTGTTGAGCTGATGGTAATCAATACACATTCTGAGAGAACCATCTTTCTTGTGCATGAATAAGACTAGCATACCCTATGGGGATACATTGGGCCTGATGAATCCCTTATCTAAGAGATACTTCAACTGATATTTCATTTCCTTGAGTTCTACTGGTGCCTTCTGTATGGCAGAATAGAAATAGGCTGAGTATCTGGGAGAAGGTCTATGCCGAAGTCTATTTCTCTTTCGAGAGGAATGCCTGGAAGATCTTTCAAAAAGACGTCTGAATATTCATTAACCACTGGGACTGATTCGAGACTGGGAGATTCAGAACTAAAATCCTTAACATGCACGAGATTATACATACACCCCTTAGAAATTATTTTCCTTGCTCGAAGGTAGGAAACAAGATGACCCCTAAAAGACAAAGTGCTACCCTTCCACTTTAGGATGGGCTCATTCGGGAACTAAAACTAAACTATCCTATTTCTGCAGTCGACTATGGCATAGCAGGAATGAAGCCAATCTATGTCGAGAATGACATCAAAATCAGTCATCTCTAACTCGACTAAATCTGCTGACGTGGATTAGACTTAGATACTGACTTGAAATTATGATTACTAGCACGACATGAATCTGAAGAAAGGGAACTGTTCCTAAAACATCTCATAGCCTCCTATACATAAATGTGTCGCGCAACACACCCATGTACAAGACTCTACTAGATGTGGCTTTCAGACTTCCCAGGACTCTATTAAACCTTAGGCTCTGATACTAAGTTTGTAACACCCTGATTTTTGGAACCGAAATGCTACACGGTGCTTATGACCCTGAAGGACCACAAGCTAACCCATGACTAATATCTATACCTGTACACTGCAATATATAATGTAATAATGCGGAAAACATGAACGTGTAGGCCATAAGGTTCAACTGGATAATTTTTTTTTTGTTAAATAGTAACATACGTGTGGGTGAAAGATACCCAAAACAACTGAAAACTAAATCAAATCTGAACTAAATCTGAATACTGAATTTGAAAGCCTCTAAGTTATATCTGAATAAGGAGTTGAAGGAAGATGTTTCCAACTAACACTGTAAACTAATAACTGGCTAAAATAATAATGAATAAATCAAATCATATTGTCCTCGAATGAAGAGGACTCACTGAATCTTTGAGACTGGAAATGCTACTGCTAATGTTGATCTGGAGCTCGTGTCTCTGATCCTATGGTGTAACATTAAAAGAAAGCACCATAGCGCAAATACGTCAGTATAAGGGAATAAACTGAGTATATGAGTCAGGTAGGTTAAATATAAATAGGGTTTACATGCATGAACAATGCTAACTGTCTAACTGACATGAACGAAAGAGTACAAACATGCATACATAGTAACTGAAATTGTGGGTGCATGATAGCTAGTCCGGTATGCTAATACATGGTTTACTGATGGATAGCATGACTGATATTGAAATTCTGATAACATGGGCGACTGTATCTGACAATCCTGAATCTGATGGAACTATCTGAGTTCCATACTGTAACTGAGTCTGACTGTACCTGATAGTCCTGATATACTGAAATCTAAAGACCTATCTGAGTTATTTTACTGAGACTGATTCTAAAACTATGGGAGGTAGTTGTTTAAATGACATACCCCAATAATGTATATAGCTAAGTTGGGGTCCAATCTCTGCCCCGACTGAAGGGGTGTCAATACCGCGCTATTGGTAAGGACAGTTGTGGGTGACCTTTAGCTGGCAGGTATTTGAAAGAAGAACGTTGGAAACCCAAAACTGACAGGTTAAGCCATCTGATCAACCCTAATCTGACAGGATAAGATGTCTTAACCTACACTAGCTACATAGTTCTGGAACATAAGGATGACTGCTAAGAAACACACCCTAAACTGGTAAGTGAGTCCCCATCCTTGGGTTCACTCGGTCCTAACTTATACTCCCATCTGAAGAGACTAAACATAATTCAATTGATTGTACATGGACAGATTAACTAACTTCCGTTGACTGACGGAGTAGTACTATTATCTGAGAGTTAACCGAGATCATGAGATTTTTGAGGTTTCCTGAGTCACATAACTGACTGAGTTCTATAGATTATAGCTTGACTGAGATTATCGTGACAACATGACATGTCTCTAGGCATATAGCCATGTTTATCGGGTACGAATACCCTCAAGACTCGATAGAAGGAAACTGACACACATGACATGACTTGATCACAAGATTTGAGTCCACAATTCATAATATCATAAGTAGGGGATATCATATTTCATATAGTTATTCAACATCTTAAACATTGAAGGGAATGCATGGATATATTTCGTGTACATATTGTATATCTCCATTATCTTACATGCTTCATACCACCACAATAGCAACACATGAAAAGCATGGGATTCATATTGAAGTATATAGCTAACATGAACTTGTTATTTAGACATCATAGAACCATACAAACATGAATTTCTAGAATCCTAAGCATTTTATCAAACACCTTGCATGCATTCTTTAAGGCATAGGTGAGTTTCATACTTGCACCATATTAAACCACCTAAAGTTCATGGTTTTCAATTAGCAAACATATATATTCCATGAAAACACCTTTAGACATCACATTGAAACTTAAACAACAATCGTCAACATGTACATACTCATATCACCACAAAAAGTTTAGAAAATAGTATTTAAAACATGGTTCTTGAGCTCTATGAACGATTGGATCCATAGATGAACACTACGCATACCTTAGAAAGGAAACTTTGAAGATTTGTTGTAGAGTTCTTGAATTGGGAAACTTAATTCTCAATTATCTTGGAAAAAGGCTTGAATCTTGTTTTTGAGAGATAAGTTTGATGGAAACCCTAATCTTGTGGTTAAGAGTTGAAGAGAGGGGTTTTAGGATGCTTAACTAAAGAAAAATGAGAAAACTTATTCCTCTTTAGGGTTATAAGTCGTGGAAGGTGAACTAAAAGACCAAAATCCCTTATGAAATAAATTCGCAGTTGCTGAAAATCATAGCTGACGACATTTGTGACAAGGCGCCAAAAAATTGTGACAAGCCATCAAAAATGTCGTCACATAGGAGATGGAATTGATGGTTTCTGCCTAAAACTGACGACATTTATGACAAAGCGTAAAAAATATGACAGGCCATCAAAAATGTCATCACACAGAAGCTGGATTCTGCCTAAGGCTGATGACATTTTTGACAAGGCATCACAAATGTGGTAAGCTGTCATGAATGTCACCACTTAGGGGCTGGTTTCTGCCTAAGTCTGACGACCTTCGTGATAGGGCGTCACAAATGTGGTAAGCTGTCACGAATATTGTCACACTATTTCCAGCCTGATATGCTGGAGTAAAATAGGAATAACTCTTTGCTCCGATATCGGATTTAGGCGAAATTGGTATCGTTGGAAAGATAATTCAATTATATATATGTTTATAGGTCATGATCTCAAAATTTTCAAGTATAATGAGAGATATGATCGTTTGAAATTGACTATACCAATATCCTTCTCAAGAATTCAATCGATAAGGAATGTTTTGATTCGTCTGATAGCTGGGAGTTATTTGAAGCCTTAATATACATATAACCTACTCATAAAAGTATAAAAAAACCATGATGTACTATGCATGATCTTGGTACATGGCTCTAATATTGGTTTAGATTTTTCGGGGTATTACATTATCGAAGATCAAATTTAGAGGTTTTAGAATTTTCACGAACAGAATTTTAACTTTTTTACCAAATAAAAAGCATGTCTAAATATACCTCCTAATTTTAAAGTTATATTTCTAAAACTCAATTTTTTAAATTTCAAATCTATGATTCAATAAGAGTTGGATATAATTTTTTTTTTATTATAATTATTTAAAACAATTCTTAAATAGATGAAAGAATACTTAAGTAATATAGCTTAGTTAACATACATCTTGATGCACAATTAGGTACTTTTTTTTATCACGTCATCACGCATATAAAAAGATCAATTTTTTTATCATTCACTCTATCTATTTTCAAGAATAGGTATCAAAAAGACTGAAGAAAATTAAAATCTTTGATGAAATTTTATTCAAATCTCATCAGCATCATTTTATCATAGTACTACTTTCGCTGCCACCATCATTGAAATAAAAAAGCTCCAACAATTATAAAAATAAACAAACGTGATGAAATTCTATTTTTTCTATGACAAATTAAAATATTCTTTTGACATTTCTTCTCATTTTTTATATCTCTTCGCTGTGTTTTCGATGCTATTCTAGTAATTTCTATAAATACTGAAGAAGACAAGTGACAATGTGTAAGATCAGAAAATTTTTGAAAGAAATTAAAAGACAAAATAAATGAAGTAGAATAAAAAAAGGAGAAAATAAGAGCCATAGCTTCTCAGCACAATAAGGGTGTTAGCGCTTGTCTTTCACTATTTAGCACAAATATGGGTGAGGCTTTTAAGGGGACGTATATTCCACTTTAAAATAGTTTGAAGGGGGGAGGGGGAGGAGGCGGTAATAGTAACCCCGTAAAGTTGAGCTATTTTATAATTATTTTCATCAAAGTTTAGGTATATTGAGGATCCTTGTTCCTTAATTTTATGCATGTATTATATTTATATAATTTGCTAGTCATCAAAGTGGATCAAATTAAACTATTGTTCATGAATGTACATGTATATTATCATATGATCAAACAATAATGTGTATTATGTTAAATAAATTTGTGACATATATTTTTGTAGTTATGGCTATTGATCTCTAAACCTGGGGTTTGTGAAATTTATGATGTTTATTATATAATAGTTTTATTTTATGAAAATAAAAATTACTCTAAAAATATGTAGCTCATAAAATAAATGTTCTATGTTATCAATGGAAAAATCAAAAATAAAAAAGTGTCAACTAAAACACTTTCATAGTTCTAGATCTATTACTGAAAATTTGCAATAAAAATATTTGAAATTATCTACATATAATGAGTGGCGATTATGCTTATAACTGATGTACTTATGGTGTTTGACATCATGAATTCAGTTCTATACTTCGGATATGCATCTAAGAAAGTTGATATACATTATAAATCTGATATAATAAGTTGTTGATATTATAATATATGAAAAAAATTAAAGTAACACAAAATTAAATTTTCTATCATCATCATAACTCACATTAGTGGTTTTTCATATTATGATTGACATTATAGAGAAAAGTTGTTTCATGCTTAACTTTTGAATATATCATTAAATTAGTGCTATGGAGTCATTGGGCCAAGTTAAAGAATTTAAAATTTTATAAAATTGCAAGAAGTGACAAACTTAAAACTACACTTATGATAAATAACAACACTTTCAATAAATTATGTTTTGCAGAGAAAATAATATCTTTTTGTCATGACCCAAACTACTGGACCGTGTAGGCACCTACGCTATTCTAAGCATCTAGGAGAATCCTTGCTACCCAACTATAAATATGCGGAAGACTTTTATTTTTAAGAAAAATACTGGATTAAATTTAATAATATAAATTAAGTAATAATAAGTAAACTTTTTCAAAAGCTTCTTTCACTATCCCAAGACTTGGCCAGACATGTACAAGAGCTATCTACTATCGCATAAAATGACAATAAAATAATAATACAAAGACTCTAACATCTGCCAGGATGAAAGTACAGATGTTAGTGTTGAATATCGTCATCCATCTAGTAAATGCAAACTAACTTGCATCAAGTCTGCACCACAAGAAGGAATATAGATGAGTGGGGTCCGTACAACCACACGTACTGGTAGGCATCATAGGCCGACCATGCTAGTCCATATAATCATCAAATAGAACTAAGGAAAATAAATCATGACATCTTGAATGAAGTATAAATCATGACATCATAGGCCCACTACTCTTCCAACTCCATCAATATTATATTCGCTACTAACATACTCTAGCCTCATTAATTCACACCATCAACCACAATCCAACGCTAATACAACACTATTCCTCTTTATTCTCCTTATCTTTTCATTACATATATTTACAGGAACAAAACCGTAATCATAGACAACCCACACTAAATTCTCAGGCTAACAACAAAATGCTCTATTATAATATTAAAAAATGATAACTAGCCATTTTGGTAAGCTACCATTAAAACACATATAAATGAAGCAGGTCAACCAACATATAAGTAAGTACAAAGTTTTACCTTTTCAAATACATATCACACAATCAAATACCCAATGAATTAATAATACAACAATAACATATCAAACAATGCTCACAAACAAGCCACATAAACATGAAGAGTATCAACCATACTATAAACATCCACACATCCACAGAGTCAACACAAATATGTACACACATGTTATGGGACTTAATTTTTCCCAAATAGTCATGACCTGCAGGGAACAATCTATATTCATGTACCGTACCGGCTTGGTACCCAATCCAACATATACATATCCGTACCGGCGTAGTACTCGATCCAACATATACATATTCGTACCGGCATGGTATCCGATCCAAAATAAACATGTCTGTACCGGCGTGGTACCCGATCCAAAATATACATATTCGTACCTGTTTGGTACCCTATCTAACATATAAATATCCGTACCACCGTAGTACCCGATCCAACATATACATATCCGTACTGGCGTGGTACCCGATCCAACATATACATATCCACACTAGCGTGGTACCCAATTCAATATATATATATCTATACCAGCGTGGTACCCGATCCAACATAAACAAGTATTATCAATATCAAATTTACACAACCTCACAACATACAACAATGTACCAAGTTTACAAGTACACTTAAAGTCATAAAATAATTCCATCAAGTAAATTTTCAACAATCATGTATACACGCATCAACAATCCAAGCATCAACAATTTCAAGCATGTACGAATACCAATCAACAAGTGTTCATATCATTACTTTAAGGAATTATCATTATCAAACAAGACACTTATAGACACAATGCAATAAACCATCATTATCACCAATTTAGCCTCACATGGACATCCAATAGATATAGTATTTTTATCAATATCAAAACAAGAATATCATAAAATAAAGTACAATTTAATTCATACACATACAAATCACTGTTGGAGCCTTAATTACTCATTAATTATTAAAAATATCATTATCTTCTTAAATACCGCAACTTGGGTTCTAACATCACCACTTATAACTAGCACATTCACGCGTATCATTATCCTCTACCTCTTTCCACATAATACAATCATCACACTAATTCAAGTCATCTATCCCTTAGATATTACTATGCTCATCAATATTCGATCTTAGCATAATTATCCTCATCATATTATTGCACAATACATACAACCTAATACCATTACAACTCAACTAGGTTCATTACTAGAGCAACTATAAAAAAATCATGTTTATATACTACGTTTAAAACAATCTTCTTTCGGGAACATAACACAAAAAATCATAAATATCACATAATCAATCAATAATATAGTGTTTGGGATTAAAGTTAAGTACTTGTGTCTTTATCCACCTCAACTACACGCCTGCAGGCCTAGACATGCTTTCTCTCATCAACTCTAAATTATGAAAATATAAAATAATACAATCTTCTACTCATTAAACCTAGTCTACCTGGACACCAAGCTTTTGAAAGAAGCAAGTTGCAACAAAGATGCTCTTTCCCTTCCTTCATGCCCTGAAATAATCAATCATCTAAAAATCAAGCAATTATAAAAGTAATTAAATATTTACTCTTCAAATAAATATATTGGGGATTCAAACCCACTAATTTTACCCTTAATTCAAGGTCTATATTATTCTCCAATGTCAACTAGCCATTAATTAGCTCTTTCAAGCTTAACCTATCTCCATTAATAGAGTTTTTATGCTAAAGGTCTCATTTTTATGGAATTCAAGATTCCTAAGCATCAAAATTCATAAATTAGTTTATGAAATTCATGTTAGGAATGTTTAATTTATAATTTAGAATCAGATCTGCGACGTATTAAAAATACCCATGAGTATTTCCTAAAAGGATTCCACCATGAAAAGTTTTTCTAAGGATTCTAAGATGTTAAAGGATTAAAAGACGAAGAAAATAATGGAAAAACTTACCTCAACGAAGAAATTCCACCTTAAGCTTTGGGAAATCACCTCTTTAGGGTTGTGGAATGAAATTAGGGGTTTTTAGACTTAAAATACGGCTGAAGCTGATTTAAATATCATCAGAATTTCGGCTACAACGAAATTCCATTTCAGCCCGGACAGTGCTCAATAAAACAGTAATAAATTTTTACTCCAAATTCGGATTGAGGAACGGTTTGTTACGTTAGAAAGAAGACTCAGAGATATTTAATTTGATAGGTTATGGGTTTTGTAAATCCTTATATTCTAAGATATATGATCGTTTAAAGTTATACCTAATAGAAACCTATATCGAAACTGTATCAAAAAGAAAGTTTTATACTTAACTTTGTGTTAGGGATATTGTACAACCTTAATTCACACCTAAAAGACTTTGAAACTAAAGTATTGATATTATCACTTATGAATAATTAAATTCTATGGGCTTGAGTCTATCTAGACACATCCGAAGGCTAAAATCTTCATCAAAAAGTTTGAGGTGACCTAATAAAAAAATATTGGCTATTTCGGACACAAGTTAATATTGAGGAATGAAAATTACGAATTTTCATGAATTTATTATGAATAATTTAGTAATGACGAAATGGATCGTTACAATCAGATACCAATTTACCATCCGTTCGTCCCCGAATGCTCATTTAGTGGAGAAAAATACGAGGTTGGAATTAACGAGACATTACTAACAGAGTTACTTATATTGCACCCTGTTCACTCTCTTGATATCCTTATCGATCAACCCACATTTTATACTCAATCATTCAAATAAGTTTTTCAAAATACGAAGATGCGGAGCAACATATTTATACACAAATCACTTATTCTCCTTTCAATGGTCTAAGTCTGAAACTTGAGATTCACGAAAGCAAGATAAAGATAGTTAAAATATTCACCTTGATGAAGACAAACATCCAAAAGTATCTCTTTTTCACTACTGAAGCTCCAGAGTCTCGAATTTAATTCTGAAAAGTACTACGAGATGTTACATGAATCTACTATTTAAATTTTAACACTAAACAAGTCACATCTAATTAACCAACACACAAGTTATCTCTGAGACACGTGACTCAGTTTCTAGCCAAGATTATCCTATGGAGAATCTATATTTTATCATATTTAAGCCATCACACCACTTACAAGTCACATACCTTAGATATCCGCATGAACTCAATCAAGACTATTAAATTCATGCTCTAAGGCTAGCTTCAACATTTCATAAACACTATTATTTTCACCTCAAGATTACCCACAATTCAAGCTTAGTATTTACTACTAGACATAGATGACAACTTAACCTCTCACTTATTACACAGGATTACAACTATTAGCCATAAAGATCCCACCGAATTATAGCCTACAACATATTCTCCTCCACAACACCATTAATATTCATCTAATCATCATACCTTAACCACTCAAAAAGAAATATACATCAAATATCACCCAAGAAAAGATCAATCATGCCATTAATAATTCACTTATTCTCCCATTCATGATCATTCTTAATTATTTTATGAGTGGAACTAAGACATATGATTTTGCATTGCCGCCATTATGGGAATTACTATCCTCTAAAAGTGTCATATATTGGCTAACTCTGTGGGACATGTGAATGCATAATTCAGCCACAAGGTCAAGCGAATAATAATTGATCATCTAAAGATTTTTCCTAATGCATAAATCCACAATTACAACTTATGTCCTGACAATCTTTAACTCAATATTTTTCCACGAAAAATACTTCATGGTCAAGCCAAACCACTCTAATATTACTAATACCAATTTGAGATAAACAGAGTCATTCTTATTTCTTCCTAATAATATTTTTATTACGAGCTTCACTTAACTCTTAATCACCTCAAGAGTAGTCCTCACACCACTAGCACATAAGCAAGGCCAAACAAAATAAATTGATTACAGGTCATTAACAGTCTTATCACTAATATCACATTCCAGACAAGTTGTCGATCGAATTCTATAGGTATCAACAACCTCTACCAGTTTTTATCACTTTGATTTAAAACTCATTATTTTGCCAAGCATTAAGAATTTGTTACCATAAGGAATTCAAAGATAATTTCACTTAACTAGTCCTCACAAGAAACCCATTATAATTTCAATAATTAAAATGCATAAAAATTCTAAATATAGTTTTAATGATCCGACCACACAAGGATCCCCACATAATATCAAATAATTGAACCACACAAGGATCCATCCATAACATTATTAATAAAAATCTCTCATTACAGAAAACACATATCACCTCAGTTTTTTATTCATATTATATTTTCACCATTTTTTTTGACATCATGTTCTCATATCATCCTCTCAATTCTCATACCATCAATTTCATTAGTATAATAGTACAAGAAAAAGTAAGTAAGCACCTAGTTTCACAATAATAAGAAATCAAATAATTTCATCACAATTATCAACAAAAATAACTAAGTCAATTTTTATCACTTAAATTCAAACAAAAATAATTCACAACAATGGAAAAAATCTAACAACACAAGTTCGGCCAAATATCAAACATAAGCAATGAATAAGTTCACAACTTTCACAAGTCTTTACCTATTAACAATAACTTTTAGACCTTATTAACAGATACCAGTAGAAATCTCCTAGATTTTTATTCAAAATTACTAAGATACCAATTGGAATTAACTACATTCCAATTGAGCTCAGTTAAGATACCAATTAGAATTGTCTAGATACCAATTGGATTCAATCTAATAGTTGAAGATTAGGACGGCACAGTGGAGAGAAAGAAAGAAAAATGATTTCTACATGCCTCATAGCCTTTCAAAGATTGGGTATGGGCCCTACATACCAATCTACAGAACTCTACTTGACATTGCTCTTATACTTGTGGGACCAGTGAACCTAACACTCTAATACCAACTATAATGACCTAAACTACTGGACAGTGTGGGCACCTACACTATTCTAATGTAAAACCTTGGAAAATCCTATGCTTAATTTAGTTCATTAAAGCTTTTCAAGGGGTCCCCGACTTAAAAAATTCTAGCTAAGTTTTTAGACACTGTTTATTTTTAGCCTTCGAAAGTTGGCAATCTTATTTAGCGACCTTAAAGTTCTTAAAATATCTATATCTTAGTTAATTCATGATCAAGGATGTCAATAGGGATTTTCGGACATGTTTTGGATTTTTTGGACCTCGTTTAGACCAAGTTCTAGTGTCCAAAATAGTGAGCCAACGTGATGTTGACGCGACGCATTGGCTATTGCATCGATGCCAACGATGCGGTGTGTCGACCAGCGCATTGGTATCTAGTTTCTATTCATTAAAATAGTCGCAACCCCAGGGTTACTTCAGTACACGAGATTCAGCCATTATTCACCAAAGTACACTTGTTTTCTCTCAAATTCTCTCAAGAACAAGCATTAGGGTTCTTAGTTAAAGACTCGAAACTCAAAAATTTTACAGTCAATCTTCTTAAAGTCAAGTATTAAGGTATGTTATATGTTGATTCATGGGTCTCTTCCACCCATGAAGTTCAAGAATCCTTTTTATAAATTTAAAGATTATATATTTATGAGTTTTCATGAATTATGTGAATTGATTTTTATGTTCATGTTCATGTTGTTATTGGGTATTGATTCATGTCTTAGATTACAAGTTTCAAGATTTGATCCTAGTATGTGATGACTTACATAATATTCATGATAAACCCTTAAATTTGCAAGTGAGTTGATGTAGCCATGATGATTTAGATGTATTGATTGTTGTATGACCAAAGAATGCTCCCCATATGTTTGATAAAAGGCCTATGTGAATGAGATAGAGTCATTATAGCATGTTGACAAGAAATCCCCAATTATGTATAATTTAATGCATGCCAAGTATTTGATAAAAGACCTTATTGAATGAATCACGAGATATTAATATGCTTCTCTATACATTTACAAGTTTATGACTTTCAAGCGCTAGATGAAATACCTCATTGATTGTATTGTGAATGATAAACCATTATCATGTTATTCAAGAATTGTCATGCTTTATATTATCCATGCTCTTGAGTCCTGGGGGTATTTAATACCCAATAATCTAGTTGTGTCTAGAGCCAGTGTCAGTTTCAAGACAATCTCAGTCATGCCATAATCAGTAGAACTCAGTCAGTTACAGAACTTAGGATAACTCAGTTCAGTTCAGTTAAATAGTATGATCAGTAATAGCTCAGTCAATCCTAGTATGAACTAGGAAATCGGTTCAGTGTCTTTCAGTTGAGAGTAGGATTCAGCACCGAGTAAGCCTAGGAATGGGGACACACCTGTTAGTGAGGACTAGGTCCCTAAATAAATCCCTAAGTTCTAGAATCTTTACCCGTGGCATGATACTGACGGTTGGACCCCAATTAGTTCAGATAGAGGAAGATCAGCCTCGGACGACAGCAAGCTCACCCTGCTCTGAATCAGTACTGAAAGGTAGGAATCACGTCAATGTCTACTGCTAGTCCTCGGATCAGCATCAGGAAAAAGATGTAGAAGTGTAGTATGAGTACCAAAAACCACGGGTACTCAGTAGGCATCATCGGTCCACTGAGCTCAATACAAAAAAGGTATAACTACAATGCGAGGGCGTAATCTAAGTCTTCAATAAATAGGGATGGAAAAGCAACCAACTACCAAGCTACGCAACGGCTGTAAGCGAATAAATGTAAGAAATACAAAAATTTAAATAATGCAGTAATAACAGACAAATCAAACATAACCTAACTGGGCCCCTATAAGCCCGCTAGGCACATAACATAACCTAACTGGGCCCCCATAAACCCGCTAAGCACACTGAAAAGGCAATTAACCCATCCGTACTCCCATAAATAGGTGGGACACGCAAGTAATAAAAATAAACATAAATAATCTATAACTGCGCTGATCTCCATAAATCATAATAGTGTTGCAGATGTGCACCAGACTTGAACCAGCACCAATGGGAAATAACGAGAGGCCAGATATATAGAATTCATAATCAGATACCGGACTCGAACTAGAACTCATAGTAACCAGAATAATCATTTGCCGGACTCGAACTGGAACTCATATCAACCATAATAATCATTTGCCGGACTCGAATCGGAACTCATAGTAACCACAATAATCAACTGCCGGACTAGAACCAGAACTCATAGTAACCACAATAATCATTTGCCGGAATTGAATCAGAACTTATAGTAAGCATAATAGTCAATTGCCAGACTCAAACTGAAACTCATAGTAACCATAATCATAATCAGATGCCGGACTCAAATCGGAACACATAGTAACCATAATAATCATTTGCCGGACTTGAACTGGAACTCACGGTAACCATAATAATCATTTGTCGGACTCAAATCGAAACTCACAGTATTCATAATAATCATTTGCCGGACTCGTACCGAAACTCACAGTAACCATACCCACCAGAAATATTAAAATTCATACCATATCATAACAATGTCAATGTCTAAATAATCATCCGTTAATATTAATTAAAAAGGGATAAATTCAAGGTTTTGTAATTAAATTTTCTGTCCCAAAGTAATAGATGTTATATTATATTAAAAGATAATTTTTTTCAAAAAAAAAAGTACTAAAACGGGGTCCTAATCCGGATAAATAAGAAAATATATATATATATATATATATATATATATATATATATATATATATATATATATATATATATATATATATATAATACACATCTACAAGGATTTATCCTGGCTAACATAATAGTTAGCATTTTCAATATATAAGCTGAATCTAAAAATAGGGGCAAACCTAGCCTACCTGGAAGCCAAAGCTATAATATCTTTCCGCAAAGCCTCCGAATAATACTTCACTAGAAGTCGAACTTGAATAGATGGATACGAATATTTTACTACACCAACTGAAAACTTAAATTTTGAACAAAAGAAGAAAAAATTATAGAAGAAAGAGTATTACACTGCAAATGCTAAATATTTCAGGAAAGAAATTAAAGTGAGAGAAAAGCTGCCCTTCTCATTTGTTAAAGGTTAGATATATATACACACACTTAATGCAAGCTCTCTATTTTTCCTTTGTTTTATTTACTTAAAAGTGATTAACAAAGTTATTCCACAAGAGCAGCCAACAAAGTGGTCCACCCCTCCGCTTCCAAGTATGCGGTGGTGGTGGTCACACCAATTAATTTTCTACACAGTATATATATATTTGGGTATTGTATAAATTCATAGTAAAATAATTATAACATTATAAATATACCATAATTAATAGAAAATTATTTCTAACAAAATCTCTATTATATAATAATAATAATAATAATAATAATAATAATAATAATAATATTTTAATATTTTTAAAATTACTATCTCCGCTTAAAATATTAATAAATAATAAAAGTCTATTATAAAGTGATATAGATATCTCATTAATTAAAGAATTTTACATATCAAAAATATTCTAGGAGGATGCTAAATTATATTTCTACCAAATGCCAAATTAAATTAAATAATTCACGATACATTTAGATAGTAGTAAAATTATATAAAATACAGGAAAATGACCTAAGGGTCATTACAAGATTACTTTCAGATAGTTGTTTTAATTTTGGTATTATTATACTTTATTCAATTTTATTTCAGTATTGAACCTTATGGCAAGTTTTTTCGCCAGTTTTTCGCATTTTATAGTATATTATTTAGTACTCAATTATAGAAATCAGTCATGGGTTATTTTGTATTCTTTTGGGGTCATAAGCACCGTGTAGCATTTGGGATTTAGAATCTGGGATGTTACAAACTTGGTATCAGAGCCTAAGGTTCAACAGTATCCTAGGAAATCTGAAAAGCCACATTTAGTAGAGTCTTGTGTATGGGTGTGTTGCGTACCACATTTATGTAAAGGAGACTATGAGATATTTTAGGAATGTTTCTCTTCTTTAAGTATTCATGTCGTGTGAGTGTGCATGAGCTCCAGTAAAACCCTCTGTCTAATTTGTTTCTTCTGCCCTTGATTAGATAACTGAACCTAGAGCAAACTTGAGTATGTTTGTGACCAGTGTGTCTGGGTTGGTAGTTAAGAAGTGTAGGACTGCTATGCTCAGTAAAGGCATGGATCTTTCTAGATTGATGATGCATGCTCAGTAGATTGAGGCAGAGAAATCTAAGGAAAGAGAGAGTAAATAAGAGAGCCAGAAAAAGTAGTTTTAGTTTTCTCAGCCAGGGTCACAGGGTGGTAACCATTCTCAGCATAGCCAAAAGTTTTCAATCCCAGCTCCATCTATAGTTAGTGCACCATTAGCAAAGTTCAGGAATGACAGTCATGATAGGGTGCCAGGCTCTAAAACCCAGGGTCGTATGAGAAATGATCGTAACTATCTGCTTTGTGAAGAGTGTGGTAGGAATCACCTAGGTACATGTAGAGCAGGAAACGAGGTGTGTTTTGGATGTGGTAAGCCAGGCCACAGGCTGCGGGAGTGTAGAGTTTTGGCTCAGAGGGGTAAAGATTTACGTCAGTAGGGCGCCACTTCCAGTACCACTAGTGGTCAGCATCAGAATAGATTTTATGCACTTCAGGCTCGCCATGATTAGGAAAGTTCCCCTAACATAGATTCGGGTATGGTATGAGTCTTTCATCTTCATGATATGCTTTGTAAGATCCCTTACTCCCAGTTGAGCTTAATTTTTCAACATTAGTCAGTCAGTAAAGCTGCAATTCAGTTTAGCAATCAAGCAGTCAAATTCTTATGGTTTGTTTTTCCCATCTTTCCATCTAGTCATATTATTAGAAATCTCAGGAATGTAATTATTCCCTTATAGAATATCCTAGTAGTTGTGAGTTCAGCTCAGTTCATAAATCATGCATTAGTTTCAGATCTTAAATATTCAGTCACAATTCAATTCTTAGGTGCCCTGTGTATTGCCGCAGTATGTCAGTGAAGTAAGCATTCTTAGAGGGACATAGTGTCCCAAGGGGGATATATCCTATGATTTCCCCGATGCTTTCATGTCCTTAAGCCCATCTAGTTTCATTCTCAGATTTTTCTTACAAACTCGATATCAGTCACCATTGCATATTTAGTCATGCATTCATTAGTTAGGTATTCATGCATTAGATATGCATGTCTAGTATGAAATTTCAGTAAATTAGTAATGTCGATTATATAGTCATGCTTCAGATGTTTATGTACAGTAAGTAAGTTCAGTCTATAAAAAATTTCAGCTTAGTCAGTATTATTCGAGGATGAATGTTCCTAAGGGAGAGATATTGTAAGACCCCACAAAATCGTAAAATTAATTCAGTCTATTAATTCTTGCCAAAGGGTCCCCGACTTAGAAAATTCTAGCTAAGTTTTCAAACTTAGTTTATTTTTAGCCTTCGAAAGTTGGTAATCTCATTTCACAACCTTAACGTCCTTTAAATGTATATATCTTAGTTAATTTATGATCAAGGATGTCAATAGGGATTTTCGGACAAGTTTCAGATTTTTTGGACCTCATTTAGACCAAGTTCTAGTGTCCGAAATAGTGAGCCAACGCGATGTTGATGTGGCACGTTGGATATCGTGTTGGTGCCAATGACGCGGTGTGTCGACCAGCGCATCGTTACCCAATTTCTAGTCATTAAAACAGTCGCAACCCCAGGGTTATTTTAGTCTTTTTCCTACCTCTATATTGTCTTAAAACACGAGATTCAGCCATCATTCACCAAAGTACACTTGTTTTCTCTCAAATTCTCTCAAGAACAAGCATTAGGGTTCTTAGTTCAAGACTCGAAACTCAAGAATTTCACCGTCAATCTTCTTAAAGTCAAGTATTTAGGTATGTTAGATGTTGATTCATAGGTTCCTTCCACCCATGAAGTTCAAGAATCCTTTTTCTAAATTTAAAGATTATATATTTATGAGTTTTCATGAGTTATGTGAATTGATATTCATGTTCATGTTTTTGTTGGGTGTTGATTCATGTATTAGATTACAAGTTTCAAGATTTGATCCTAGTATGTGATGACTTACATAATGTTTATGATAAACCCTTAAATTTGCAAGTAAGATGATGTAACCATGATGATTTAGATGTATTGATTGTTGTATGACCAAAGCATGCTCCCCATATGTTTGATAAAAGGCCAATGTGAATGAGATAGAGTCATTATAGCATGTTGACAAGAAATCCCCAATTATGTATAAGTTAATGCATGCTAAGTATTTGACGAAAGATCTTATTGAATGAATCATGAGAAGTTAATCTTCTTCTCTATACATTTACAAGTTTATGAGTTTCAAGTGCTAGATGAAATGCCTTATTGATTGTATTGTGAATGATAGAACAGTATCATATTAATCAAGAATTTTCATGATTTATATTATCCATGCTTTCAAGTCCTGGGGGTATTTAATACCTTATAATTTAGTTGTATATCTAGAGCCCGTGTCAGTTTCTAGACAATCTCAGTCATTCCACAATCAGTAGAACTCAGTCAGTTGAAGAACTTAGGATAACTCAGTAACTCAGTTCAATTCACTTAAATAGTACGATCAGTAATAGCTCAGTCAGGCCTAGTATGAACTAGGAAATTAGTTCAGTGTCTTTCAGTTAGGAGTAGGATTCAGCACTAAGCGAGCCTAGGGATAGGGGCACACCTGTTAGTGAGGACTGGGTCCCTAGAAGAAATACCTAAGTTCTAGAACTACATAGCCAGCATAGGTATAAGATGTCACCCGTTAGATAGCACTGACATACTATGAGATCGCCTGCTAGTTTAGAACTGATCTCAGAGGTCACCAGTTAGATTAGGACTGACTCCATAACAGTTGTCTTTAACCATGGCATGGTACTGACACACTTCCATCTAGGATTATAGGTTGGACCCCAATTAGTTTAGAAAGGGGCATGTCGGTTAGATAACTACCTCACACAATTTCAGTCTTCAGAATAGAAATCAGATCAGTATTACGGAAGTCAGGTCTATTAGACACAGTCACTTAGCTCAGTAAAAAACTAAGATAGTTCCATAGATTCAGAGATCACCCACTAGATAGGCCTGATCTTAGCTTTAGTCAATTAGATATCAGTATAAGTAGACTTAGTTATCAGAAATCCAGTTATTAAAATTCAGTGCTCTATGATACTATGATTCCGTTATAGTTTATGCATTCATGCCTCATTCTCACTCAGTCATGTTCACGTTATGTAGTTAGTTACAGTTTATGCATATGAACCCTTTCATTTAGCCTTACCTCATCTAGCATACTAGTATATTCTCAAGTACTGACATATACTTTTCTCTTGCGCTATGGTGTCTTATACCATAGGTTCAGAAGCACGGCATCCCGAGCACCCTTAGCAGTTCAGATTCAGCCAGCAGCAGTAGACTTAGCAGTGAGTCCTCATCATTCGAGGATGTTACTTATTTTATTATAGCATTAGATTTAGCATTTTATTAGATGGACTTAGTTGGGGGATTGTCCCATCGAATCCTTATTCAGACAGTTTAGAGGCTTTTTCAGACTAGAGTACTTTCGGAAAGTTGTTTTAGTTTTGGTATTATTATACTTTATTCAGTTTTATTTCAGTAATGAACCTTATGGCAAGTTTTTCTACCAATTTTCTACATTTTACAGTATATTATTCAGTGCTTAGTTACAGATATTAGTCATGGGTTAACTTGTGGTCCTTCGGGGTCATAAGCACCGTGTAGTGTCCGAAGTTCAGAATTTGGGGCATCATATCTAAATAGCTAGGAGAACCCTTACTACCCAACTAAAAGTATGCGGAAGACTTCTATTTTTAAGGAAAACACTGGAATAAATTTAATAACATAAATTAAGTAATAATAAGTAAACTTTTTGAAAAACTTCTTTCACTATCCCAAGACTTGGCCAGACATGTACAAGAGCTATCTACTACAACATAAACTAACAATAAAAGAATAATACAAAAACTCTATCATCTGCCAGGATGAAAGTGCAGAAGTTAGTGCTGAATATCATTATCCATCTAATAACTACAAACTAACCTGCATCCAGTCTAGACCCCAAGAAGGAATGTAGATGAGCAGGGTCAGTACAACCACACGTACTGGTAGGCATCATAGGCCGACCGTGTTAGACCATATAATCATAAAATAGAATTAAGGAAAATAAATCATGACATCTTGAATGAAATATAATTCAACTAAGATAGTAATAATATTATTACTTTACTGGTATGAGTTACCATATCCCACTACTCTTCCAACTCCATCAATATTATATTCAGTACTAACATACTCTTGCCTATTAATTCACACCATCAACCACAATCCAATGCTAATGCAACACTATTCCTCTTTATTCACCTTATTTCTTTCATTGCTCATATTTACAGAAACAAACCCATAATCATAGACAACCCACACTAAATTCTTTGGCTAACAATGAAATGCTCTATTATAATATTAAAGAATGATAACTAGCCATTTTGGTAAGCTACCATTAAAACACATATAAATGAAGTAATTCAACTAACATATAAGTAAGTACAAAGTTTTACTTTTTCAATGACATATCACACAATCAAATACCCAATGAATTAATAATACAACATTAACATATCAAACAATGCTCACAAACAAGCCACATAAACATCAAGAGTATCAACCATAATATAAACATCCACACATCTACAGACTCAACACAAATATGTACACACATGTTATGGGACTTATTTTTGTCCAAATAGTCATGACCTACAGCGAACAATTTATGTTCATGTACCATACCGGCATGGTACCGGATCCAACATATACATATCCATACCGGCGTAGTACTCAATCCAACACATACATATCCGTACCTTCATTGTACTCGATCCAAAATATACATATTCATACCAGTGTAGTACCCGATCCAAAATATACATATCCATATCAGTGTGGTACCCGATCCAACATATACATATTCGTACCGGTGTGGTACCTGATTTAACATATACATATCCGTGCCGGTGTGGTACCCGACCCATCATATATATATCTACACCGGCGTGGTACCCAATCCAATATATACATATCCGTATCGGCGCCAACATAAACAAGTATTATCAATATCAAATTTATAAAACCTCATAGCATACAGCAATGTACCAAGTTTACAAGTACATTTAAAGTCATAAAATAATTCTATCAAGTAAATTTTCAACAATCATTTATACATGCATCAACAATCCAAGAATCAACAATTTCAAGCATGTCCGAATACCAATCAACAAGTATTCATAGCATTACGTTAAGGAATTATCATTATCAATCAAGCCACTCATAGACACAATCCAATAAACCATCATTATCACATATTTAGCCTCGTATGGGCATCCAATAGACATAGTATTTTTATCAATATCAAAACAAGAATATCATAAATAAATTATAATTTAATTCTTACACATACAAATCACTGTTGGAGCCTTAGTTACTCATTAATTATTAAAAATATCATTATCTCTTAAATACCGCAACTTGTGTTCTAACATCACCACCTATAACTAGCACATTCATGCGTATCATTATCCTCTACCTTTTTTCACATAATACAATCATCACACTAATTCAAGTCATCTATCCCTTAGGTATTACTATGCTCATCAACGATCTTAGCATAATTATCCTCATTATATTATTGCACAATACATACAATCTAATACCATTAATACTCAACTAGGTTCATCACTAGAGCAACTAAAAAAAACATCATGCTCATATACTCTGTTTACAATAATCTCCCTTCGGGCACATAACATATAATATCATAAATACCACATAATTAATTAATTGTATAGTTTTTGGGATTAAAGTTAAGTACTCATGTCTTTATCCACCTCAACTCCATGTCCGCAGGCCTAGACATACTTTCTCCAGTCAATTCTAAATTATGAAAATATAAAATAACATAATCTTCTACTCATTAAACCTAGCCCACCTAGACACCAAGCTTTTGAAAGAAGCAAGCTGCAACAAAGATGCTGTTTCCCTTCCTTCACACCTTGAATTAATCTATCATCTAAAAATCAAGCAATTATAAGAGTAATTAAATATTTACTCTTCAAAAAAATATATTGGGGATTAAAACCCACTAATTCTACCTTTTATTCAAGGTCTATATCATTCCCCAATGTCAATTTGTCATTAATTAGCTCTTTCAAGCTTTACCCATCTCCATTAATGGAGTTTTTATGCTAAAGGTCTTATTTTTACGGAATTCAACGTTCCTAACCATTAAAATTCATAATTTAGTTTATGAAATTCATGTTAGGAATCTTTAATTTATACTTTAGAATTAGCTCTATGACATATTAAAAATACTCATGAGTATTTCTCAAAAGGATTCCACCATGAAAAGTTTTTCCAAGGATTCTAAGATGTTAAAGGATTATAAGACGAAGAAAATAATGGAAAAACTTACCTTAATGAAGGAATTTCACCTTAAGCCTTGGGAAATTACCACTCTAGGGTTGGGCAATGAAATTAGAGGTTTTTAGACTTAAAATATGACTAAATTTGATTTAAATATCCTCAGAATTTTGGCTACAGCAAAATCCCATTTCAGTCCGGACAGTGCTCAGTAAAATAGTAATAACTTTTTACTCCAAATTTAAATTGAGGAATGGTTTGTTGCATTAGAAAGAAGACTCAGATATATTTAATTTGATAGGTTATGGGTTTCGTAAATTGTAATACCCCAAACTTTCTTTAAGTTAAACCTAGTCTCCAGAAGAGTTAGTGATGACTTTTTAAATGATTAAAGTTTAAATAAGATAGAATTTTCTCAATTTTGACTTTTTATCACGTGGAAAATTGAATTAGCTTTCCAATAATACCAATTTCATCCAAATCCGATATCAGATTAAAAAGTTATGGACGTTTTATAGAGAACTATCAGAACTGCCCAAAAGGGACGGTCAGGCCGACGGACCGTAGAGCTAGCGACGGACCATCGCCCAAGCCATCACGGCTATGGAATTGAACCAATCTTTTAGCCAAGTGCGACGGTCAAGATCGACGGACCATCGAGCTAGTGATGGACCGTCGCCCAAACCATCGTAGATGAGGCAGAAAGTTTAGGTTCTGGCCAAGTACGATGGGATGGACCGATGAATCGTCGAGCCAGCGATGGACCATCACCAAAATCGTTGCCCCTTCCAATCAACAATTTTATGCCATTTTTAAAGGGGTATTTGTGTTTTTTTCCGCCTATTTTGACCCCTAATTATACCAGACTAGAGCTCATAACTTCATTATTCATCTATAAAACCAAATTAGGGTTTCTCTCAAAGATCAATCCCCAAGAATAAGAAATCTTAGGTTTCTAATCCCAAGTCAAGAATTCAAGCTTTCCTTCACCAATCTTCAAGAAATCATCCACCCAGGTAGGTCAAGTGTTGATTAATGGGTTCCTTTTACCCATGAAGCTCAAGAAACCCTATTTGAAATATAAACTTTGGATTCCATGGTATGAATTGAATTATATCTATGTTTATGTTGTTGTTTGATTTTCAAGTTGAAGTCTTTAATGACTATCATGAAAATATGTTAGTATGTGGTTGAAATTCTTGCATTGGAAGTGTAAAATGTTTCCATGAAGTATTATGTCAATATTCATGCCTAAGCCTAAAGATATGCATGCAAAGAGTTTGATAAAATGCCTAAGAGAATAGAAATTATGACTTATAACTCATTTGTAACCAAAATTGATGAATCCATGTTTCTCCCTTATATTTGATATGACTCCCACGTTATTGTTATGATTTATAATGGATTGACGTAATGCTCATGAGATTAGGCTTATGAAATTATGATATGTTTACATGCATTCCTATTCATGTGTAAGCTTATAGCATGCAAGTACTTTTTGAAAATCCCCAATGATTGTACTATGAATTGTTGACTATGGTCATGTGTTAAGAAGTGTCATGTCTTGTCAGTTTCATGCTATCGAGTCCTGGGGGTACTTGTACCCGATAATTTAGCTGTGTGCCTAGAGCCAGTGTCATGTTTTCCAGATAATCTTAGTCAAGCCATGATTCATAGAACTCAGTCAGTCTGTGACTTCTGAAAACTCAGTAAACTCAATATCTCAGAAATCTTAGAAATTCAGTAATCTCAATAGTGTTTCATCAGTAAATGGAGCTCAATGAATGCAGTCCAGTTTAGTTCAGTTAATCATGTTCAGTATCTATTCAAATGGGAGTAGGATTCAGCACCGAGTTAGACCAAGGATTGGCACTCACCTGTTATTAGAGGGTGTGATTCTTAGAAGCAATCCTAGCGCTCCAGAACTATGTAGCCAGCGTAGGTTGAGACATCAAACCTAGAAGTTAAGGGTAGATGAGATGGCTTAACCTGTTATATGAGGGTGCCACCATTCTCTTTAGAGTACCTGTTAGATGAGGGATTACTCACAACTTGTCCTTACTAGTGGAGCGGTATTGACACCCTTCCAATTAGGGTTGTAGATTGGACCCCAAATTAATTATATTATCTTATTTGGGGCATGTTGGTTAGATGGCTACTTCCCATAGTTAGAGTCTCAGTCTCAGTCTCAGTAATTGAACTCAGATAGTTCTATAAAATTTAGGATTGTCAGATACAATCATCCAGATCAATACAGAACTCAGCTATTTCTATTAGAAATAGGACTGTATGGCATACTCATTCAGATAATAGTATATCGGTTATACAAAACTTATGTTATCAGTATTTAGATTCAGTGATGTCATGATCTCAGTTATAGTTCATGTATTCATGCATGTATGCTCATGCTCATATTATTCAGTCAGTTAGTATTGTTCATACATATAAACCCAATATTTGGCCTACCTCCTTTGCATACCAGTACATTAAAACATATTGATACATTTGAACTATGGTGTTTTATACCATTGGTTTAGAAGCACAAGCTCTAGAGCATCCTTAGTAGTTCAGACGTTTAACAACCAGACTAGCAGTGAGTCCTCATCATTCGAGGATAGAATAATTATTTTTTACTTTATTATTTCAATAGTCCAAAGTAGGTTGAGTACATGTCCCATCAACTCTACCATTTTTAGACAGTTTAGAGGCTTTCAGACTAGCATGTTCAGACTGTAGCATGTTCAGACAATTATTTCAGTTTTGTTTTGGTATTGGTAATACCATATTATTTAGATGTTATGTTTTATCTGATATTTGAACCTTATGGCCTTTCAGCCTTTTATTCTGCATTTATATAGTATTTTATGTAGTGCTTAGTTACAAATATTAGTCCTGGGTTAGCTTGTGGTCCTTTGGGGTCACAAGCACCGTGTGGCATTCCGGGTACCAGATTTGGGGCGTTACAAACTTGGTATCAGAGCCTAAGATTCAATAATGTCCTAGGAAGTTTGAAAACTACATCTAGTAGAGCCTTGAGCATGGGTGTGTTGCGCGCCACATTTATGTACAAGAGGCTATAAGATATTTTAGGAACAGGTTCCCTTCTTTTAGTATTCATGTCTTGCCAGTGAACATTAGCTCAAGTTTAAATCTCAGTCTAATTTATTTCTCCCTTTCTTCTACATAGCATGCCTCCTAAAAGAAGAAACAGAAATCAGTCAGCCCCTCTGTCTATCCAAGCAGATCCCTTAGATAAACATGTTTCTCATGCAGAGTTCAGAGTTGCATTCACTACTATTGCTAATTTAGTTTCTTCCCAGAATGAATGACTAACTATCATTCTGGCTAACCCAGTGGCCAATTCATCTACAGCTAGGATTCGACACTTTACTCAAATGAATTCTCCATCCTTTTTGGGTTTAAGTCAGATGAGGACCCTTAAGGAATTCCTTGATCAGGTTTAGAAGGTTACAGATATCATGGGAGTTACTGCTAGTGAGAGTTCTGAGCGAGCTGCATATCAGTTGTAGGATATTGCTCACACATGGTTCAAATAGTGGAAAACAGAGAGGGCTAGTGACACAGGGCCTATAAAGTGGAGGAGTTTGCCACGGATTTTCTTGATAGATTCTTTCCCCTAGAGCTGAGAAAAGCTAAGGTGTTAGATTTTATCAACCTCAGGCAGGTTAACATAATAGTGAAAGACTATTCTCTTAAGTTTACTCAATTATCTAGATATGTTTCTCATGTAGTGGCAGACAACAAGGCTAAGATGAGTAAGTTTGTTTCTAGGGTGAATGATAGTGTGGTCAATGAGTGCAGATCTGCAATGTTGATTAGTGAAATGGACATAGCCAGGCTTATAATCCATGCTCAATGGATAGAAGACCAGAATATTAAGATGAGAGAGAAGTAGAATAAGAGAGCAAGGATAGGTAGTTTCAACTTTGCTCAGCCTAAGTCAGAGGGTGGAAGCCATTCTTAGTTCTGACCAAAGTAATCCGTTCTAGTTCTTTCCTCAGCCAGCACTCCAGTTCCTAAGTTCAGGGAGGGTAACAAAGATAGGGTGCCAGGCTCTAAGTCTCAGGGTAGTGTTAGCAGTGCCCAAACCTATCCTCTTTGTCAGACATGTGGCAAGCACCATCAGCTTACTTGTAGAGCTGGCAGTGATAATTTCTTTGGATGTGGCAAGCCAGGATACAGAGTCAGAGATTGTCCCTAGCCAGTTCCATAGGGTCAGCGTAATCGCCCTCCAGCTCAGTCCGATCGTCCAAATCAGCAGGGTGCCTCTTCCAGTGCTACTAGTGAGCAACGCCCAAATAGAAGTTATGCTCTCTAGTCCCAACAGAATTAGGAAAATTCTCCTGATGTGGTCACTGGTACGTTACAAATCTTTCATATATATGTTTACGCCTTGCTAGATCCTGAAGCTTCTTTGTCTTTTGTTACTCCTTATACAACAGTTGATTTCAGAGTTAGTTTCAAAATTCTAGAAGATTCCTTATCAGTCTCTACCCCAGTGGGTAAAACTATCATAGCCCGATGGGTATACAGGAACTATCCGATTATGGTATCTCAGAAAGTCACTTTAGCAGACTTAGTCAAATTAGAGATGACTGATTTTGATGTCATTCTCGGCATAGATTGGCTTCATTCCTGCTATTCCATAATCGACTACAAAAATAGAGTTGTCTAGTTTTAGTTCTTGAATGAACCCGTCCTAGAGTGGAAGGGTAGTTCTTCAATTTTTAGAGGTCAGCTTGTTTCCTACCTTCAGGCACGGAAAATGATATCTAAGGGATGTGTCTATAATTTTGTTTGAGTTAAGGACTCTAGTTCCAAAACTCCCAGTCTTAAATCAGTTCCTGTAGTGAATAAATATTCAGATGTCTTTCCTAAAGATCTTCCAAGAATTCCTCCTGAAAGGAAAATAGACTTCGGCATAGACCTTTATTCAGATACTCAGTCTATATCTATTCCTCTATACAAAATGGTACCATCAAAACTCAGAGAGTTAAAATATCAGTTGAAGGATCTCCTAGGATTCAGCACTGAGTAAGCCCAAGGATGGGAACCCTCCTATTATTAAAGGGTGTGATTCTAAGAAGCAATCTTTGCACTCCAGAACTACGTAGCCAGCGTAGGTTAAGACGTCAAACCTACTAGTTGAGGGTAGATGAGGTGGCTTAACCGATTATATGAGGGTCCCACCATTCTCCTTAAAGTACCTGTTAGATGAAGGATTACTCACAACTTGTCCTTACTAGTGGCGCAGTATTGACACTCTTCTAATTGGGCTTACAGATTGGACCCCAACTCAATTATATTATCTGATTTGGGGCATGTTGGTTAGATGAATACTTCCCATATTTACAGTTTCAGGCTCAGTAATAGAACTCAGATAGTTCTACAAAATTCTAGACTGTCAGATACAATCACCTAGCTCAGTACGGAACTCAACTAGTTCCATCATAAATAGGAGGACTGTCAGGCCAGTCATTCAGATAATAGTATATTAGTTACACAAAACTTATGTTATCAGTATTCTGATTCAGTGATGTCATGATCTCAGTTATAATTCACGTATTCATGCATGTATTCTCACGCTCATGTTATTCAGTCAGTTAGTATTGTTCATGCATATAAACCCCTTGTATTTTGCCTACCTCACTTGCATACTAGTACATTCAAACGTACTACACATTTGTGCTATGATGTTTTATACTATAGGTTCAGAAGCACGATCTCCTGAGCATCCTTAGTAGGTCAGACGTTCAGCAGCCAGACTAGCAGTGAGTTCTCATCATTCAAGGATAGCATGATTATTTTATTACTTTATTATTTCAGTAGTTCTGAGTTAGTTGGGGACATGTCCCATCAACTACATTTTTAGATAATTTAGAGGCTTTCAGACTAGTATGTTCAGACAGTTATTTCAGTTTTGTTTTGGTATTGGTGATACTGTATTATTCAGATGTTATGTTTTATTAGATATTTGAACCATATGGCCTTTCAACCTTTTATTCCACATTTATACAATATGTTATGCAGTGCTCAGTTACAGATATCGTTCATGGGTTAGCTTGTGGTGCTTTGGGGTCACAAACACCGTGTGGCATTTCGGGTACCAGATTCGGGGCGTTACATAAATCCTTATATTCTAAGAGATATGATCGTTTAAAGTTAGACTTAATAGAAACCCATATCAAAACTTTATTAAAAAGAAAGTTTTATACTTAACTTTGTGTTAGGGATATTGTACGACCTTAATTCACACCTAAAGGACTTTCAAACTAAAGTATTGATATTATCACTTATGAAGAATTAAATTCATCGGATTTGAGTCTATCTAGATACATCCGAAGGCTAAAATCTTCACTGAAAAGTTTGAGGTAACCTAATAAAAAAATGTTGGCTATTTCGGACACAAGTTAATATTGAAGAATGAAAATTAAGAATTTTCATGAATTTATTATGAATAATTTAGTAATGATGAAATGGGTCATGACATTTTTGAGTTACAGTTACCAAGTGGTAACTTCTTCTACTTTTACTCCAACACTTTATCTCTTTCTTTTCTTACTTTACCTTTTATGTTTTTCTCAAATAGCTTATTTTTTTTTTTTAGATTTTCACTCCATTTTCTCACATCTTTCTTTCATAATTGTTACCCAATTTTTTTATTTTTGAGATTTTCTTATTGTATGATTGTGGAGTTCTGCTCTAATGGTAGAATACACACCATACAGAAGATTAAATAGAGGTATATCATCCATCAATTTAGTTTATGATAATCCACCATCATTTAGTATTGGATTAACTTAAGATGAAGTTGTTAAAGTGATTTCTACTCCTTTACAGTCAAAGAAATTAGTGAATGTCGAAGACGTGAGGTCGAAGCATCATAATAATCCAGAGAAGATACCTTAATTTATGAAACAAAAAGGATTGGAAAAAAACATTCATCTCCAAAACTTCCAAAAATACAAAAATCTTAGAAAAAAAGAAAACCAAAAGAAATCAGAGAATCAAGCAAAATTTCAAGTCCTGGTGTTGAAAACTATACTAAATATGATTCGAAAAAGATGAAGAGTCATTTATATATGTATTTATTAGCTAATGGTACTAATTTGTATATATATTACAAATCTTATTATATATATATATACAAACACACACATTTGGGACATGTGAATGTATTTATATTTTTTGACATACATATGAAGTTTATATATGTATTTTTGGAAAGTGTTGGATTTGTATTTTCATTGTCCTATGACCTTTTAGAGGGTAACATATGTATCTATTTGTATATATTTGTTTTGTATATGTATTTATTAGCTAATGGGTACTCATTTGTATATATTTACAAACCTTGTTCTATATACGTACATTTTTGGGGCATGTGCATGTATTGTGCATTTTTAATTACCTACATGTATATGTATATAGTTGTTCTTTTTGTAATAGAGATTTATGGCATATATGTATATATATATATACATGATGGTCAAATATCTATCCTGTAAAAACATATGCAGATATATATGTATTTTGTATTGTAAATACATGTGTAGATCTGAGTGTCTATGCATTTTGTATATGTATATGTAATATAGATTTATGTATCTTATGGAAAAGAAAAAATCTTAATCACTAAATCAATAATCAGTTATGTAATTTTTATAAAAAAAATCTTACCTAATATAGATTTATTAGTTATGTAATTTAAGCAAAAATTCTTTAATAAAAGTTATTTATGAAAAAAGAATCCTTACCTTTAAATGCATGAAAACATTAAGCATTATTCCTTGATTAACTCAACTAATTTGAGGAAAATAGGGATAATAAATTTTGTTTTATATGTATTTCGATAGCAAACTTTGCCTAAAATACAAAATACAACTTGCAGTTTTGTGTTATTACAAAACATTTGCTATGAGACTCCTAATTATGGGCTTAGATTTTCTACTTATGAAATTTTCCCTTTTATTAATTCATGTGTTGTAAAATTAATTTAAAGTCCATAAATATTAATGAAAGAAAAGTAAATCTCAACTGTTAGATCAAGTCCTTAAGGATGTATGTAATGACCCTTCAGGTCATTTTTGTGTTTTAGCTTATTTTTTCTATTAGATCTTTTTCATAGCTTCTTCAAGTTATTTATGACTTGCTGGAACTGATAATTTGGTTACCAGGCATCTTGTTTGTTTTTAGGACCAATTGCCCATTTAGAAGTCTTCGTTGGTTTCGAATGGTCATCGAGCAAATATATCAGCAAAACGACCTCAGATGCAAATTTCAACTGCACCAAAAGCTCTGGAATATCGATTTTAGGCTATGAAGACCCTTGTTAGTGTCCCAATCCACCTTAGTTTATTTTGACCTATTGGTCGGAATTTTGAAAAATTAAAGATATGGGTGTGGGGCCCATAATTAGTCTAAACAGCCTTGGATGGAAAATAAGAATTTACCAATGCATCCAAAACATCAAATTTAGTGGTTATGCATAGTTTTGTTTTGCAAAAATGGAGTCCAAATGAGTACGGGAGGTCAAAAATAAGTTTTGACCTTGTGAACCCAATTTAAACGCGTAAAAACAACCCCTTGGTTGAATTTTGGCCATTTCCACTTTTCTTTGAACCCTAGAAGCTCTAAAATGACTTTGTAACTTCCAATTGATTCTTGAGGGTGAGTTAGAAACTTGATTAACATATATATATATATATATATATATATATATATATTCCTGATTAACAACGTATTTGAGGTAAGAATCCTTCCATTTGATGCTCTACGTTCTTGAATTTTTTACCAAAATCTCAGTTAGCTTGAGGGCATGATTTTAGCACAAATAATCTTGGTTTCACTTGATTCTTGAGGGTTATAATTACTTAATGATATTTGAACTTTGAGTTGACCTCTAAAATGTGTTTTTTGTATGTGGGACCCGCTTGGGGGGTTTTGGTGTCATTTTTGGACCCGAAGTACAATAGGTCAATATGGGTAATGAAATTCTCGTAATGATGTGGAGATTGTGTTTTTGATAGCTTGACACCTTTAAGATTTTTCTCAAAAAGAAAAAGCAAAGGTTTAGTGGTTTGTGAGATTTCTTTGAATTTGAGGTAGGTTAGACTTACTTTTAGTTAGATTGAGCTATGTTATAGTATAATTGTGATAGATTGTTAGATTGGGAGGGGTTATAGGTGTTGGATTGGTTAAATTGTAACACTTGGAATTAGTTGAATTATTTAGGTCATTTGAACTCATATGTTGGAATACTTATATTGTAGGCTAGAATCTTGGTTATTTGGACTTCATGTCTCTGGATGGCATAAGAATGCTCTAGTTGATTTAGTTAGATGAGAGTGACCTTGTCACTCATGTTAGGGGTAAGTTGGCCCTAGTTACCTACACTTGTGGGAATGCTTTAGTTTCCATGAAGGATTTAGGAGTAATGCTTAAGATAGACTTTTACCTTAAGACTATTGAGGTATGCTATTCATCTAAGACTTAGACACCTTAGCTTAGTCAACATGGAGTTATTGTACACTTTGGTTGATTAGTTGTGGGTTCTTGACCCATCTTATATTTGGATCGATATGGTGTCCTTGGAGGTCTTGAATACTCATTAAATGCTTAAAGAATGCACTTGGGAACATGATGGCTAGATTTGGTAAATGAATTATGGTGACTACATTAGAAATAAAAATTAGGTTTTTGACTAAATTATGTTTAATTCTAAAAGTTGCTATGGATTTTGCTATTAATCAAGCCCATGACTATGTTACCATTTGGGCCATTGACTAGACTATTATTTTGAACTTTGGGCTATGCTATTATTTATGTTATGCTTTTGTCTAGTAACCAAACCATTGATTATGCTAGAAATTCCTCTCGTAGCTAATATTGTGAGTCTTGATACTAAGGCTCTAGGAGGCATATTTATTGATTTCATGAGGGGTTATGCTACTAACCATGTTGAACCTGGTAAAGCATTGTAATATTCATGCTATATATGTTCATACATCTATGGATAAATTTTCCTCAACGACGAATGATGAGATATGAAGGTATGCTCTTTCTTACTTCTCTTTTACCTTAGCCCTCGTGGGGCTTGCACTTTACTGTAGCCCTTGTGGGGCTTGTCATTTACTTTAGCCCTTGTGGGGCTTGTCTTTTATTTATTGACATTTATTTATATATGTTGATATTATGATGATTTTTGGCAAGGCCAAGATATATTGATGTTATGATGAATATTGGTAACATGAATTTCATATAATTAATATACTATTAACTGGGTGACTGTGTCTGACAATCCTGAAATCTAATGGAACTAGATGAGTTTCGCACTGTACTGAGTGACTGTAGCTGACAGTCCTAATATATGAAGAGCTATCTGAGTTCTATTACTGAGACTGAGTGACTGTATTTGACAGTCCTGATTTTATAACTGAAACTGTAGGAGAATTCATCTAACTGATATGCCCCTAATAAGCTATTATAGCTGAATTGGGGTCCAATCTGTAACCCCAAATGGGAAGAGTTTCAATACCACGCCACTGGTAAGGACAAGCTATGAGTGATCCTTCATGTAGCAGGTACTCAAAGGAGAATGGTGGGACCCTCATATAATAGGTTAATCCACCTCATCTACCCTCAAAATAGCAAATTTGATGTCTCAACCTACGCTGGCTATATAGTTCTGGAGCACAAGGAATGCTTCTAAGAATCACACCCCCTAATAACAGGTGAGTTCCCATCCTTGGGCTCACTTGGTGCTAACTCCTACTTCTATCTGAATAGACACTGAACTTGATTAACTAAAATGAACTGGACTAAGTTCATGGAGTTCCGTTGACAGATGGAATACTACAGAGATTACTGAATTACTAAGCTTTCTGAGATTTATTGTGATTACTGAGTTTACTGAATTTTCCAGAGTCACATGACTGGCTGAATTTTACTGAACATGGCTTGACTGAGGATATCGTGAAAACATGACATTGGATCTAGGCAAAAAATTAAATTGTTGGGTACAAGAACCCCCAGGACTCGATAGCATGAAACTGACAAGACTTGACACTTCTTGAACACATGACCAATATCAACAATTTATAATACAATAAGTTGGGCATTTCATGAAGTACAGAGTTATCATAATGTACATGGAAGGAATGCATATAATCAATGTCATAATTCCATATTCTAGCATCATGATAATTTCAACAAACATTTACATTGCACATCAATAGCATGGGAGTAATTTGAACATAAGGGTAAAACATGAATCCATCACTTATGTCACAATTAAACTATATTACATGATTTCTAGTCTTCTAGGCATTTTATCAAACACCTTACATGCACCACTTAGGGCATAGGTATAATTATCAATTAACACCTCATTAACCACTCAATTCATGGATTTAAACTCATATACTAACGTAATTCCATAAAAACACATTGAAATTCCAACTTGGGAACCATACAACAACAATCACATAAACATAATCAACCCACAACATAATATTCATAATAAATGATTTAAAACTTGATTCTTGGGCTTCATGGATGAAAGGAATCCATTAATGAACACTATGCATACCTGAGTTAATGAATTTGGAAGGATTGATAGAGAGTTCTTGTGATTTGGCTCTTGAATTTGAGAGCTAGGGTTCTTGTTCTTGAGTAGAGT
This sequence comes from Capsicum annuum, assembly GCF_002878395.1. Lineage (NCBI taxonomy): Eukaryota > Viridiplantae > Streptophyta > Magnoliopsida > Solanales > Solanaceae > Capsicum > Capsicum annuum. Next base: position 24,917,325 of record NC_061121.1, on the reverse strand, counting down.
TGATTTTTAATTTGAAAGACTAATGCAAAAGTTAGAAAATAATGCACTCTTAGGGTTAAATCCTATGATTGGGTGGAATTGAAGTCATGGGAAAAGACTAAACGGCTGTTGGGATTTAATATCACAAAAATTGGAAAATTCCTGATTTTCATCCTTTGTGCGATGCACCACTATCATGCCAAGCCATTGGTACTGGACAATTGGGAATCTGTATGGTAGCGCGATGCGGAGCTATCGCGTTGCCACTTTGTTTGTGACCTGGAAGTTTGGTGCGATGTGGAGATTCACTGGAAAAGGACAATTATGAACTGGGCCTTTGGCGCAACATGCCACTATCATGGAGCAACACTGGAAATTGACAATTACCATATAAGCTAGCTCTGCGACGTGTTGATGGCTCAGGTGATACGCTGTCTCACTAAAAAGGCTCTAACTCTTCGCCCAGGTGTCGGATTTGGGAAAATTTGATATCAATGGAAATTTTATTCAGTTTTCCATACAACAAAAAGTAAATATCTTGAAAATTACACATATATAAAAGTGGATTCATCTTTTAAAGCAAGTCTTTAGTATTTTTAAGATGATTTTAAACTAGGTAGAATTATGGGGTATTATATAAGTACCCGTTGTTTTGGTTCTTATATTATAATTTTGTACCTTTTTGGTGCAGATTCGAGTACTAGCCGCTATTGTTGAGTTTAGCTCGTGTAGTGTTGACATTCCGAAGATAGGGTGAGCTCTTGGAGTTTTGAGTCGTCCGTTTTCTTCTATCTTTAGTGTTTTGTATTCATGATAGATGTATTAACTATTTATGATTCTTGGGCTGTATTTCTTTTTCTATCATATTTAGGTGCTCTTGTACTAATAGTACCAGGTCATGCGATTGGTATTCATAGTTAATTATCTTTTTATATTAGAACACTATTTATATATATTGTGTGTTTGTTGATTTTGGCCTAGTTGGACATTTCCTACCTAATTAACCCATTATGTTAGCTCTGGGTTATGGTGTTGGCTTACTTACTGGAAAAAAATTATAGGTTCAATCATGACCAGTTAATTGAGTCATGACAAATTGGTATCGAAACCTAGGTTTTATTAGTATAGTTGGTACAAGAGAAAGTATCTAATAGAGTCCTACGGATCGAAACATTGACCTCCTTTTCGTATATTTGGGAGGCTATGTGACATTCTTAGGATTCCTTCACTTCTTTCATTCATATCATACTAAGAGTCTAAGCTGGTTTGTAGAATATTTTTCTTGACTTTATTCTATCGCAGATGCCGAGGAAATGTGCTACCTCTATGCGAGATGAGGGTCTCGAGATCGAGTAAAGGGATCCCACTTTTATTTGTGGACAACCCATAGGTTGAGGACGGCCTCATGATGTGTCCCTAGCTAGGGTCCAAGATAGGCCACCTTTCTCGGACCTTATCCCTGCACTTGAGTCAGATATCCTCCATCATAGCCAGTGGTGGGCCAGGGACCAGCCCAGAATCCACCAGGTTTTATTATGGTTGGTGGTGTACCATTTGATGGTGCACAGACTACTAGGACAAAGGCACAACCTATAGATGCAGCTCCTAGAGTTGAGATTTCTCCTGCACCAGCATTTGTTTAGCCGGTAGTCGTGCAACCAATTATGACCCATCTTATTGTGTCTACTTAGGAGCATAAGATATTGGGTAGATTTTTGAGGTTGGCTCTACCTAGGTTTTCTGGTGCTCCTGGAGAGGATGCATTTGAGTTTCTTACTGCTTGTGAGGATAGGCTTCCTAGTTTAGGCCTTGTTGAGACTTGTGGGGTAGACTACGCCATCTTTCAGTTGGATTTTTCTGCTCGTCACTGGTGGAGAGGTTTCACAGATTGTAGACTAGTTGGATCTTCTCCCTTGTCATGGACTCAATTCACGAAGATGTTCTTATAGAAGTATATGCCGCGCAACCTTAAAGATCAACTAAGGGATCAGTTCTTCAGATTGAAGCAGGGCTCCATGACAGTCACCAAGTATGAGGCCTATTTTCATGAGTTCTCCAGGCATGCGACTTCTGTATATGAGGCCTATTTTTGAATTATGGTTTCTTGCAAAACATACCAAAGTGGATCATATCTTACAAAAAGGCCTTAGAAACTTGCATATTTTCATCGTTTTAAGCATCTAAAGTGCTATATTGCTATAGCACATCACATCCTCAACTTAGAATATTTGCATATCCTTAGACAACAAAAACACAACAAAACAAAAAGATGCTTAACTAAGAGAATCTAAGATATTGAAGGCAGTGAGTCATCACTTTTAGTTCAAATCTCACCATCCCCTCCTATATCTCTTTTCAAAACCAACTGTGTATGAATATGAAGCACAATAATATTACACAATGGGGATCAAGGTATGATAATTACATTAACAACAGATAACCACTCATATGTACAAATGACACAACCCAACATAAGCAGATAGCTAGTAACATGACTCATGTGCCCTAACAACAAGAATGTCCCACTCACTTATATGAAATCATGCATGTCAATACAGGGACGATCATAGACACTCACACTCAACAAAGGAGTTTCAGTCAATGTATGTCAAATACCATAGACTTGGCCTTATTTTCTTTACCTTAGCATTCAGATAGTCAAGTCAAGATCACTATAGGACTTTACTTGGCTTGTAATGTAGGCTTGGGGATTAGTGTGATAGATATGGACATTTAAAGTGAATAAGTCTCCTGGGCACTACTTTAAATTTGGGGTCTCACTTATATCTAATTTCCTTTTTGTCCTACCCTTATTTCTCCTTTTTATTCTTTTATTGCACATTCAGGTTGGGTGTGGTCTTTTATTCCTTCTTTTTCACTTTTTTTTTCAAAAACTTTTCTTTTTATTTTTCTACCACACCCATCACGCCTTTTTTTTCTCTTATTTTACCCTTCTTCATACCCATTTTACACTGCGCACCCCTATAATAGCCACTCTCAACTTAAGCAATTTGACTTAGTTGAGGTGCATAATATCCAAGGAGAACTAGGGCCAAAATAGATTCACTGTAATATAAATGGGAAGGTGAATAGGTGAAACAATAAAAATAATCTATAAGGCTCAAAAATAAGGATCAAGGGATATCATTCACACATGGAAGGTCATTTAGTCTAAAAGTGGACTACAACAAAAAACGACCTATAATCCTTTCCTAATCGAATATCCTTCAACCTAGGCAAGACTAACCAAACAAGTTCTGAATTTAACATACAAAAAGAACTAGGTAGTATCTCACACTTACATAGCACAAAGTCAATATCACCAACTACTACCTATTCAGTTCATGCAATTATTATCATATACCTAATACTAATGCCATAACGAGATCCACAGAGTTCACAAATATATACATCAACACTTAGTTCTAAAACACAAAATTTTGGAGGGTTATAAAAAATCATTCAAAATCTAACTACTGCCCTAAATACTTAAAATTTACTAATTATATAAAACATCACAATATGAACATAAAACACAATACGACTCAAAATTATTCGAGACCTATCGGTTCTACAGTCATACCACGGTTGATAGAAAAAGAAGCACGACAACAATTACTCACATCGGCATGGCATGCCCACCCAAACTAAAAATTGTGCATTGTCCCCAATGTGCTAAAAACAAAATAAAAATTAGGTAAGCGAGAACATACCTGGGATCCACTAAGCTCTTAAGTCATGAGCTTCCTCAGATAGGGGTATAAAAGCTGGGGGATGTGCACTACTGGATAATGCACCCACTACTATAGTATTACTCTTCTTCCTATGTATGAATTCATTCTCTAACAAATCATATATGGCCTTTTTAAAGGCCTCCTCCTCTGTCATAACAAGATCATGCAAATCATGCAAGTGACCTCTCTTCATCTTGTTTTACAAAAATATTAAAATATCTCAACGCACGCAAAGGTAAAATCTAGACTATAGAGGGTATCATAGAGGGTGTAGCTACTATACAACTTTTTGCTAGAGAGCGTACCTCTGCAAGTAGGAGATCAAAATCCTTCCTTATTTGAATCAAATCTGGCATACTTGTCTCTATATATCGCATGTAACCCATTTCTCTATCTCATCAATCCATGTCTAAAAGTCGCACACAGCTCTGGCAGTGCGACTCTCTAAGAAGCCTCCCATCTAAAGTAGACCTGCTCAACTCTAGTCCTAACCCCTAATCTCATCTACTCAAGGAGGGTAATCATCTCGGTCTCAACAACCTTTTACCGAGTGACTGTAGCTCTCTATCTATCCACTATGCTCTACAAAAACTCACTGGATACAATAATCATACCTATTTTAGTTGTTGTAGTAGATGGGCGAGCGGACTCTGTACATGCACCAACCGACTCTGAGGTTAAAGTTGGGGCTGAAGAAGAAGTAGTATGTGTCCCTTATCCTGAGTACTAGAATCTGTAGCACCTCTTTACTATCCTATATCCATATCTATACCAACACTAATATCATCTCTATGTGCCTCATCAGGTGCTACAAAAACTGTCGGGCCCTCAGTCTAGGCTTGTGGTGCTGCTACCTATTATCTAGATCTCATAGAGGTACCTGAACCTATTAGACCCTTTAGGTTCTTCATCTATGTTGTAGCAGTATCATTCACCCTCTTATTAATACCTGGTAACTTAGGTACACCTACTTCATCATATAGATTTTGGATCATACAAGGAAATAACAGGTTAGTTAGCTCTCTAAAAGCTCTCTCATGTAGCTCATACCTAAGGATGATGGCAAAATTAATATCATAACCAACCATCAAATAGTTAGCCAATGCATCTCCTTCCCTTGTCAATGCATTATTTAAAGCTGTAGGAATCAGGCAATATCGAATAAACAACTATCAAAATCTAGCCTCGATTGTTAACAGGCCCTTCTAAATTACTGTTGGACCCTTAATCCATGGGGCCTCATCAAATTGTGGTGAAATATAATTGACTATCCACCTATCCATCTTGAGCCTCAGCCCTGTGCTTAGTATCCCGCATAATAGATGATCTTGTGCAATCCTCAATCTGTGGTTGCACTCTGCTGTAGATGTGGGAGTAATGTAATCTTGGCTAAATATGACTCTGTAGATAGTCTCCTCTCTGACATCAACTCTGACCCCTCTGACTAGTGTGTGATCAAGTTATAGTTGTCGTGTAAATCTAATAAAGTTTGGATGATGGCACATGGGAAGGACTACGGTGGATTTGTAAGACGTATAAACTCACTCACCATATTTGGGCTATAATAACTGAGTGGCCTAGTCATCCATACGTGTTGATGCATGTGAAATGCTGCCCTCAGCTGTGGTAACTTTTTCTACCATAATAAGTCAATCCTGCGCTCCTCATAGATAGATTGTGTAGGCCTTCCTAGCTCCCAGACAGTGCGATCAAGCTTATAAATATGTCACATCCCTTTCTTACACCTTCTCAGTTGTCCCCACTCAAGAGGTGCATCTGCAGCATGTGTGGGTGCGGGTGCCTATTGTACAATATAGGACTCCTATGTTATACCTTCCTTAGATTGGAGTACCTCTATCTATTGTGTATGATTTATGGTACCCTTCTTAGAATGAGGCACTGCTGATGACTGCTCCTGATCAACCTCCTCAGAAGAATTCTGGGACCCTTGTTCCTCTTCCTCATCATCATTAGGTGGAGGAGTATGTTGTAGTAATATCCTCCCAGAATTCATCCTTGGCTATTTCAAGGCTCCCTACATACAAACATGATAGATTTAATATATTAAACCATCTACTACACATATCAACTTGTTTCAACAATAGATAAAGCACTATATCACCATTAAGAGCCAAGAAAGTTACCTCTTATATGAAAATCCAAAAGAGAATAATGAAGAACTAAAGCAAAACCAAGGTTGAAACTTGTTTTTAGCGTGTTGGGACAGGTTGGTATATAAAAATAGTATCAATCTCCCCTTTTATTAAGTGTGAGCTGGTTTATGTTTAAGGTGGAAAGTTTGAATTTAAAGAGAAAATCAAAGTTTTGAGGATTGGAATGAGTTAGAATAAGGGTTTGAATGTTTTTATATAGATGGGGGGCAGCAATAGGTCATATTTAAATGTTGGTCAGCCCAAAATTTTAATTAAAAAGTGGGCCTAATTTTTGACCTAGCCGCGATACTTTCCCGCGCCATGTACCCGTAGTCGGGTCTTGGGAGTAGGTAGCAGCTACAGCCAGTAGGTGCTGGGCCAAAATCTTTGGCCCACTTTTCAACAACCCAAACTTGGCATAGCGACATTTTTCCAGATACTATGGTCCCACAACCTAAGTTTTACGTCCCAAAAGTAAAATTAGGTGCCAAAGTCCACAACTTACCATTTCTCATCCTTAGAATTTCAAATTTTCAATTTTCTACTCAACTTACCATGTGGAACTTGTAACCATGATGGATTGATCAACAGTGCCCTTACCTGAAAATCGATGAATGTAGCAATGTTTACCATATTCCATGTAAGGTTTAAAGGTTAAAAACCTACAAAAACAAAACTAACAAAAACATAATCACTAATATATAATGGGTTGCCTCCTACTCAGTGCTTGATTTAACATCGCGGCACGATCTGGCTATGTTGGTTACTCAAACTTCACTAACAAGCCCATGATTTGCCTCTCATACAATGCTTGATTTAACATCGTGGCACGACGCAGGTATCTTGACTACTCAGAATTCATCAAGAAACCCATAGGAATATCCTCCAGGGTCATCAATACAAGCAATCACCGATACCACCCTTATGCCGGTTGGCTGCTTCATCAACTTTCGGATTTTGAATTTTTTCTCCTTGTCGTTGACTCAAAATTTTAGCTCACCATCTTCCATGTCAACCATACCTCTTCCTGTGGCCATGAATGGTCTTCCTAAAATAATGGGCATCTCGGTGTCAACCTCATAGTCCAAGATGAGGAAGTCAACCAGGATAATGAATTTGTCGACCTTGATAATCATATCACAAGAGATTCCTAGAGGATTCTTCACTATGCGGTCAACCATCAATAGACGTATCGAAGTTGGTTCAGGAGGGTTTAAGCCTAGTTTCTTGAAAAAGGCTAGCGACATCAAATTAATGTTGGCCCCTAAATCACACAAGGCTACGACAAACTTGGATGACCCAATAGTATATGGTATAGTGAATGCTCTGGGATTACCCTTTTTGTGCACTAAGGACCTAGTCGTAACTGCACTGTAGTGGTGCACACCCTCAACATCCTCAAAAGTTGCTTCTTTATATGTTATGACTAACTGTTTCATTAACCTGGCATATCCAGGCATCTGCTCTAATGCCTCAAGAAAAGGTATGTTCAAACTCATTTATCTCAGCATCATAATGAACTATTTGAACTTACCTTTCTTTTTTTCTACATCAGTCTATTAGGAAAAAGGTGCATGGTCTCAAAATTATTCTTACCTCTATCTCAAGGACCAAACCCTTACCTTTATCCTTAGCAACCGTATCTCTTTCATCTGCTACTTTCTCTAACTCGACAGCATATATCTCAGTATCAATAACTTCTGTAGCAGGCATTGAGGGATCCATAGTAGTGATACCACTCTTTGTGATAATAGCAAATACGTGACCATCATTTTTTAGATTTTGCACCGTGTTGCTCAAAAGGGTACCTGGCTGCCTCTGGTTTAGAGTTGATGACATCTACCTAAACTGGTGCTCCAACTACTTGATAATAGTGGCATGCGACTCGACCTTTTGGGTCAATCCTGAAATATTAGCCTTAATATCTTTAAGACTGGTCTCTTGATTTTCCTGACTCTACACCAATTTAGCAAGCATCTTTTTTATTCTAGATTCTACATCGCATCTACCAGGTGGAATGCATCTATCTCCCTTCTCCTTATAATCATCCTTCTTTCTTCAGTCATCATCTCGCTCTCTGCTATGGTCTTTGTATGTATCATAATAGTTTCAACCTTTGTTCCCTTGCCATTGGGCTCAAAAACCTACCATATGATGATCTAAGTAGTTAGTTTCTTCTTTTAATTAAGACTCATATGCTTTGGAAGCTAACCTCTGTGCCACTACTGCATTCACTTTCTCAGAACTTATTACTGCAAACTGCTTTGCTAGTACCCCTAAATCAGTTCTTAGTAACATAATTATTAAGCTACTATATCATCAGCCAATCTTTGGTCGCAGGAAGCGCCAATAGTATAAGTACCAGATCCCCTCTCGGCCTCCCAAGTTTACCACCCCCGGTTAGTAAGGGCGATCCGATCTAACATCTCTGAAGATGTCTCTCTGCGTAGTCTCATAAAATCTCCTCCAGATATGGTGTCTTCCATGGCTCTGAAGCTAAGGTCTAGGGCTTTTTAGAATATTATTGATAAGCTTTTCCCCGAATAATGATGATTGGGCACCAAGTTCAGATTCTTCTTAAACTTGAACCAAGCCCCGCACATGAATTCTAACTGTAACTACCTGAAATTATAATCTTGTCCTTAAGCTACAACATCCTTGATGGAGGGACGAACCTATTTAATAATTGACTGCACAACTCATTCTAAGTCGTGATAGAGCCTCTTGGTAATTCCCTAAACCATAAAAATATATATCCTGTAAGTTAGAAAGGGAAAAGCCTCAGTCTAAGTTCTTTCTATTAACCCCTGGTTTGGTGTATGAGTTACAGATACCTAGGAAATTTGCATCATTGGTAGGCAATCCTGTAAACACTCCCTTCAAATTTAGAAGTTGGATCATGGCACTTATGATGTCTAATTTTAAGCCTGGGGGCAAAACATGAGGTATGATGGCTCTATTCTTTGTCGGCTCGACATATCCCATATCTTTCTTATCATCTATATATATCTTCACATACTAATATGATGGGATAACTTTAACACGTTCACCTCTAGCTCTATTATGATTCCCACCGAGTACTACCGATGGTCTGCTATTTCTCTCTACTCGGCCAGATCCGCTTCCTTAGCTATCCTCCGAGCTTCTTTATCTTGTCTCTTTTCGTCTACTATTTGAGCTAAAATCTCACCCATCTAGCGATTAACAGTATCTTGTACCCCATCGGTAGGAGGCACATATCATAAAACCTTTCTGGATTATCACCTTTTTTGGCCCAGACATCCTACCAGGTGTTTGTAGGATCCTTTATTGATTTAGATTCACCGAGAGTAAGGGATTGTCTCTACTCCATGTTCTAGGCATACACCGGCGTATTCCCTACTAAGATGAAAAATAAAAATTAAAAGCCCTAAAACTACAATAACCTTAATATATAAATCAATATTGTATTCCCTGACAACGGTGCCAAAATTTGATAACATCTAAGAAACACCTTTTCTTAGATGATAATAAGGTCACTGTCAAGATATAGTAACCCCACTAAGATTTGGGTTGAATCCCAAAGGAACACGTGGTTTGATAGATCTCAGTGGTTACAGTCTATAGGCTAAACAACAATGTAAATGTGGGGATTTTTTTGTAGTAGTCTCAAACACAAAACAGTATTAACTTTGTTAAAAATTAGTCATAAGTGACCACTAGGATTGTGTGTTCCCCTGGCATCTCAACTTCGTAGGTTTCTCGTGTATTGTTGATCCAACGTAATACCTTGCATGAAAAATCGATAAGTTAATGTACCTCCTACAGTCTTTTCGATAAGTAGGAGGATTTCACACTTTACTAATTGAGTCTCAGGATGTCGTGTTACTAAACCTTATCCTGGTCCCAGTTAACTATCACCTTTTGAGTCTTAAGTTATTAGATAAAGGCTAATAATTATTCAGATATACCTTTGTGCTATAACGAATCAACTATTAACTTGCTAAATTATTATTGTATTTATTTTTTCCTAGTTACTAAACCCTTCATTAGAGAAAGTAATAATATTTAGGTGGGATCCTAATGTGTGCACCCATTAAGAAATAAATCATGTTGAAGATAAAATAATACACGTTATGGGTATGGGTTTCCCATCAACAATCGTATTTCCCCTGCTTCGTCAATCTGCCAAGGTTTTCACAATCGTAGTTACGAGTTTTAGCCGCTCATGATTGTGAAGAGATCAATAACATTCATGTTGGAAAGAAAAGATAAAATCACAATGATAAGATGAAAGAAACCCATAACTATAAACTAAATAATCAAGCAAAGTCAATACAGTGAAATCCCAAGATCAAAGATAGATCTTGAAATCAAAATATGTTTCTAAGTGTTAAAAGTGGATCACTTTGAATATAAAGAACATAAATGGTATTTATAGTACAAGATAAAACCCTAAAAACTAAGCCCGAATGAAATAGTAGAAATTAGGGTCGGTGGCCACCCTCTCCTGGTACCTGCGGTCTACCTTGGGCACAAGTACCAATCGCAGGTGCTAGATGGGAATTTTCTTGCAAGTTGAATCTCAAGATTTTGGAATTTCTGGAACCCTCTTTGTCTACCTATAGTTTGTAGGTCAATATATGGTCTGTAGGTTGACTTAGTAGGTGTCGGTAGTTAATTTTTATCTCTACTTTGAATCTTGAACGTGCATTGAACACGATCAAGTCAGAAAACAACCCAATCATCTATAATCTCTCCAAAAGTGTCTAAAACACCTTTCTCACTATTTTTACAAACTTATTATTCAAATCATGATTTTCTGCAAAACATACCCAAAACAAATCATATCTATCAAAAAGGCCTTAGAAACTTGCATATTTTCCTTATTTTAAGCATCGAAAGTGCTATATTTCTATAGCACATCAGTTATCAGGGTGCTAGATCTGGTGCTCTAGAAAGTAGGATAGGAGGTCAGTTAGGTGCCCAGCTAGGTAGCGAGCGTGGTCAATTATATATATTACCTGCTAGACTCGAGGCTGAGGCTTCAGACGTTGTGGTTAAAGGTACGATTTTAATGTGTTGAAAGTCAGCTCTTGCTTTATTTGATCCCAAATCCACTTAAACTTATATATTTTCTTATTACGTACTACGGTTGGACTTGACTAGTGATTTATTATCTATGTCATTAAGAGTATCTACTACCATCGGTGATTCTTTAATAGTCGATCGAGTATTTAGATCATGTATTATGATAGTCAGTAATGTTGATACTTATGATGATCTTATTGCTTTGGATATGCTAGATTTTGATATGATTCTGGGCATGGACTGGTTATCCCACTATCATGCGTTCATCAATTATTTTGCCAAGATCATTACCTTAGCCATGCCTGGCATACCCCAGTCATGTGATAGGGAGTGGTTAGCTGTGAGCCAATGGGAATTATTTCTTATGTTTATTCTAGGATACTTATCTCTAGGGGCTGTGAGTCTTATCTCGCTTATATTTGTGATACTCATGTGGAAAGTCCATCGATTGATTCTGTTCCTATCGCTTGTGAGTTTACTGATGTGATCCCTACCGACGTACCTGGTATTCCTCTGTCCATTAGATTGAGTTTACTATTGACCTCGAGCCTGGGACCCAACCTATTTCTATGGCACCTTACTATATGGATCCTTCCAAGCTTAAGAAGCTAAACTCCCAGCTTCAGGATCTTCTTAGTAAGGTTTTCTTTAGACCGAGTGTGTCCCTATGGGGAGCACCTGTATTGTTTTTGAAGAAGAAAGATGGTTCCATGCATATGTGTATCGATTATAGGCAGCTTAATAAAGTGACAATGAAGAACTGCTATCCTATGCCTCACATTAATGATTTATTTGACCAGCTTCAAGGCGCAACAGTGTTTTCTAAGATTAACTTGAGATCTGGTTACCATCAGTTGAGGATTCGGGTTGAGGATATTTTAAAGACAACTTTTTGAACCTGTTATGGTCATTATGAGTTTTTAGTGATGTCTTTTGGCTTGACTAATGCCCCAGCCATATTAATGGATTTGATGAACCATGTGTTCAAACCCTATCTAGACTTATTCATTATTGTGTTCATTAATGCCATTCTTGTTTATTCGAGGAGTAGTGAGGAGCATGAGTAGCATTCGAGAGTCGTGCTCCAAAATTTGAGAAATCATATGCTTTTTTTCAAGTTCTCTATGTGTGAGTTTTGGATTGAGGCAGTGACATTCCTTGAGCATGTGGTGTCTAAGGTTGGTATTATGGTAGACCCAACTAAGATTGAGGCGATTCATGATTGGGATAGACCTACGTATCCAATAGAGGTCCGCAGTTTCATTGGTTTGGCTGGTTATTATAAATGCTTTGTTGAGGGATTTGCGACTATTTTAACACCTATGACCAGATTGGCTCGGAAGGAGGTTCCTTTCCGATGGTCCGAGGAGTGTAAGTTGAGCTTTGGAAAGCTCAAGGATTGTCTCACTTCAAATCCTGTGTTATCTCTTCCAGTTGAGGGTTAGGGATTAACCGTGTTTTGTGATGCCTCTGATGTTAGTCTTGGTTGTGTACTGATGCAGCAGGGTCATATCATTGCCTATGCTTCTAGACAGCATAAGGTGCATGAGCACAACTACCACACTCATGATTTGGAGTTGGAGGCGGTATTTTTCACGCTTAAGATTTAGAGGAATTACTTGTATGGTGTACATTGTGAGATTTTCACCGATCATCACAGTCTTCACCATCTTATGTTCCAGTGAGAGCTTAATTTTCAACAGCGCAGATGGATGGAGTTACTTAAGGACTATGATATTTCCATCTTGTATTATCCGATCAAGGTGAATATAGAGTTGATGCCTTGAGCTGCAAGGAAGTAAGTATAGGTAGCTTGGCATGCATATCAATTTCTCAGAGGACTATGGCATGGGACATTCAGTCCTTTGCCAATTTGATGATTCATCTTGATTTTTTAGGTCCTATAAGGATTTTGGCTTATGTGGAGGTGAGGTGCTCTCTATTTGAGAAGATTCGTGATTTTCTGTATGAGGATAGCAAGCTTTGTCTACTTCATGATCAGGTGATGAGTGGTGCATTCGAGAGTCATAATATTGATTCTGATGGCATTTTGAGATTTCAGGGTCGTGTTTGTGTTCCTCAGATTGGTGATGTGATTCAGTCGATTTTATATGAGGCTAATAGCTCTAGATATTTATTCATCCTGGTACAACTAAGATGTATAGATATTTTGAATAACGTTATTGGTGGGATGGCATGAAAAGAGATTCGACAGACTGTCACGACCCAGACTAATGGACCGTGCAGGCACCTGCGCTATTCTAAGTAGCTAGGAGAACCCTTATTACCCAACTAAAAATATACGGAAGACTGTTTTTTAAAAAAAATATTGGATTAAATATAACAAAAGTAAATTAAATACTAATAAATAAACTTTTTCAAAAACTTCTTACAAATGTCCTTCACTATCCCAAGACTTGGCCAGACATGTACAAGAGTTATCTACTACAGCATAGACTGACAATAAAATAAATAATACAAAAACTCTAACATCTGCCAGGAAGAAAGTGTAGAAGTTAGTGTTGAATATCTTCATCCATCAAGTAACTGCAAACTAACCTGCATCCAGTCTACACTCCAAAAAGGAATGTAGAAGAGTAGGGTCAGTATAACCACACATACTGGTAGGCATCACCGGTCAACCGTGTAAGTTCATATAATTATAAAATAGAACTAAGAAAAATAAATCATGACATCTTTAATGGAATATAATTCAACTAAGGTTATAATAATTATTACTTTACCTATATAAGTTACATCATCCAACTACTCTTCCAACTCCATTAATATTATATTCGTTACTAACATACTCGAGCCTCATTAAATCACACCATGAACCAAAATCCAACCTAATACATCACTATTCCACTTTATTCACCTTATTTTTTCCATTACTCATATTCACAGGAACAAACACGTAATCATAGACAACCCACACTAAACTCTCGGGCTAACAACCAAATGTTCTCTTATAATATTAAAGAATGATAACTAGCCATTCTGGTAAGCTACAATTAAAACACGTATAAATGAAGCAAGTCAACCAACATATAAGTAAGTACAAAATTTTATTTTTTCAAATATATATCACAAAATCAAATACCCAATGAATCAACAATACAACAATAACAGATCAAACAGTGCTCACAAACAAGCCACATAACCATCAAGAGTATCAACCATACCGATCCAACATATACATATCCGTACCGGCGTGGTATCCCATCCAACATATACATATTTGTACCGACGTGGTACCCGATCCAACATATACATATCCGTACCGGCGTGGTACCCGATCCAACATATACATATCCGTACCGGCGTGGTACCTGATCCAACATATAAATATATGTACCGATGTGGTACCCAATCCAACATATACATATCCGTACCAGCGCGGTACCCGATCTAACATATAAAATGAATATCAATATCAAATTTACACAACCTCCCAGCATACAATACGATGTACCAAGTTTACAAGTACACTTAAATTCATAAGACAATTCCATCAAGTAAATTTTAATAATCATTTATACACACATCAACAATTTCAAACATGTCCGAATACCAATCAACAAGTATTCAATTTAGGAGCATACACACAATTAAATCAATTCTAAACTTCAATTAAATCGTAACCTACTATATACATTTTATTAAATTCACACTATCTTTCGGGTTGCAATACGACGTACTAAATCTATAAGTGTACTTAAAATCATAAAGAAATTCATCAAGTACTTTCATTTATCAATATTTTGTCCCTCTCACGGGCATTATTTTAATAATTCATCATGATTATCCACAAGCAATTCATAGCATTACTTTAAGGAGTTATCGTTATCAAACAAGCCATTCATAGGCACAATTCAATAAACCATCATTATCACCAATTTAGACTTTCATGGGCATCCAATAGATATAGTATTTTTATCAATACCAACACAAGAATATCATAAAATAAATCACAATTTAATGCTTAAGCATACAAGTCACTATTGGAGCCTTAATTACTTATTAATTATTAAAAGTATCATTACCTTCTTAAATACTGCAACTTGGGTTCTAACTTCACCACCTATAACTAGTACATTCACGTGTATCATTATCCTCCACCTCTTTTTACATAATACAATCATCATACTAATTCAAGTCATCTATCCCTTAGATATTACTATGCTCATCAATATTCGATCTTAGCATAATTCTCCTCATCATATTAATGCACCATACATACAACTAAATACCATTACAACTCAACTAGGATCATCACTAGAACAACTAAAACAATATCATGTTCATATATTACATTTACAACAATCTCCTTTTGGGCACATAACAGATAATATCATAAATATCACATAACATGCTTTATCCCTCATATTTATGGAATTTAAGGTTTCTAACCATCAAAATTCATAATCTATTTTATGAAATTCATGTTAGGAATATTTAATTTATAGTTTAGATCCAGATATAGGTCATATTAAAAACACTCATGAGTATTCCCCAAAAGAATTTCACCATTAAAGGTCTTTTTAAGGATTTCAAGATGTTAAAGAATTAAAAGACGAAGAAAATAATGAAAAACTTACCTCAACGAAGGAATTTCACCTTAAGATTTAGAAAATCACCTCTCTAGGGTTGGGGAATAAAATTTGGGATTTTTAGACCTAAAATACGGCTGAAGCTGATTTAAATATCATCAAAATTTTTGCTATAGCAAAATTCCGTTTCAGCCCTGACAATGCTCAGTAAAACAGTCATAACTTTTTACTCTGAATTCGGATTGAGCAATGGTTTGTTACGTTGGAAAGAGGACTCAAAGATCTTTAATCTGGTTTGTATTAGGACCGAAAAATCCTTATATTCTATGAGATTTGATTGTTTGAAGTTGTCCCTAATAGAAACCTATATCGAAACTGTATCTAAAAGAAAGTTTTATACTTAACTTTGTGTTAGAGATATTGCACGAGCTTAATTCATACCTAAAGAACTTTCAACTAAATTATTTATATTAGCAACCATGAATAATTAAATTCATCGGTCTTGAGTCTACGTAGACACATCCGAAGGCTAAAATCTTCATTGAAAAGTTTGAGGTGACGTAATAAATAAAATATTGGCTATTTTGGAACAAAGTTAATATTGAGGAATGAAAATTAAGATTTTTCATTAATTTATGATGAATAATTTAGTAACAACAAAATGTGTCGTTACAATCAGATACCAATTTACCATCCGTTCGCCCCTGAACAAACATTCAGTGGAGAAAAGCACGAGGTTGGAATTAGAGAGGCGTTACTGATAGAGTTGCTTATACTGCATTCTATTCACTCACTCTATATCCTTATCGACCAATCCATCTATACTCAATCATTCTATCAAAGCTTTTTACAAAGATGCGGAGCCAAATATTTACACACGAATCATTTATTCTCCTCTCAACAGCCTAAGTCTTAAACTTAAGTTTTACGAAAGAAAGATAAAGATTTTTAAAAGATTGACCTTGAAGAAGATAAATATTCAAAAATATCATTTTTTAACTAAAGCTCTAGATTCCAAATTCAATTCTAAAAAATTCTACGAGGTGCTACATGAATCTACTACTCAAATTGTCAACATTAGATAAGTCACATCCAATCTACCCAACACACAAGCTCTCCCCGAGACTCCTGACTCAGTTTCTAAACAAGACTACTCTATGGAGAATCTATATTTGATCATATTTAAGCCATCACGACACTTTCAAGTCACATAACTTAGATATCTGCATTCTCTCAATCAAGACTACTAAATTTATTTTATAAAGCTAGCTTCAACTTCTCACAACCACTATTCCTTTTACCTCAAGATCATTCACTATTTCAAGCTTAGTGTTTACTACTATAAATAGATGACGACATAACCACTCACTCATTACACAGGCTTACAACAATTGGCATAAAGATCTCAAAGAATTATAGACTATAACAAATTTTCCTTCACAACATTGTTAATATCCATCTAATCATCATACATTAATCACTCAACAAGAAATATCCACCAAGTATCACCCAAGGAAAGATCAATCATGCTATTTAATAATTCATTTATTCTTTCATTCAGGATCATCCTTAATTATTTTATGAATGTATCTAAGCCATTTGATTTTGCATTGCCACTATCATGGAAATTACTATCCTTAAAAGTGTCATATACCAACCAACTCTGTGGGACATGCAAATATATAATTCAGACAAGGTCAAGTCAATAACAATTTATCTTCTCAAGATTTTTCCTAATGCATAAATCCACAGCTACAACTTATGTCCTGATAACCACTAACTCAATATTTTTAATGACAAATACTTCATTGTCAAGACAAACCACTCTTATATCACTAACACTAATTTAAGATATATAGAGTCATTCTTATTTCTAACTAATAATATTTTTATTACGGGCTTTACTTAACTCTTAATCACCTCAAAAGTGATCCTCACACCACTAGCATATAAGCAAGGCTAAACAAAAAAAATCGATTACATGTCATTAGCAGTCTCACCACCAATATCACATTCTAGACAAGTCATCGATCAAATTCTGTAAGTATCAACAACCTCTAATAGTTTTTGTCACTTTTATTTAAAACTCATTATTTTGCCAAGCATTAGGAATTCGTTCACATAAGTAACTCAGAGATCATATCACTTAACTCAATACATTATCATTTTTCCTCGTACTTCCCATGGTTTCGATGTCATTTGGGTTATAGTGGATCGCTTGACCAAGTCTGCATATTTCATTCCTATTCAGATAACTTTCGGTGCTGAAAGATTAGCCCATATCTATGTTCAGTAGATATTTTGTTTGCATGGGGTGCCCATTTTTATCATTTAAGACTGTGGTTCTATGTTTACTTCAAGGTTTTTGGGAGCATTCCAGGAGGAGTTGGATACTTGAGTGGATTTGAGTAGAACCTTTCATCCGCAGACTGATAGTTAGTTCAAGCAGACTATTTAGGTGCTTGAGGATATGCTTCGAGCCTATGTTATGGACTTTGGAGGCCAGTGGGATCAACACTTAGCATTGATAGAGTTCGCTTATAAAAACAACTATCATTCAAAAAGTGATATGGCGCCTTATGAGGCTTTGTATGGTAGGAGATGTCTTTCTTCATTCGATTAGTTTGGGACTTCCTAGATAAGGCCTCATTATATGGATTTTCTTCAGGAATCATTGGATAGAGTCAAGGTGATTTCGAATAAGTTGAGAGCAGCTCACAGTAGGTTGAAGGCCTATGCAGATCATTGACTTCATTCCTTGAGATTTGGAGTTGGTGACCATGTATTTATTTGTTATCTCCCATGAAGGGTGTGATCAGGTTTGGGAGGAAGGGTAAGCTCAGTCTTTGATGTGTTGGCCCTTTTGAGATTCTCCGTATAGTTGGTGAGGTAGTTTATGAGTTAGATTTACCCCCAAATTTTTTTGTTGTTCATCTAGTTTTCCATGTCTTCATGTTATAGAAGTATATTCTAGATTTGTGTTATGTGTTTAGATGGGACTTAGTCCAGTTAGATGAGTAGTTAACCTTTGTGGAGGAGCTAGTGCTTGTTTTGGCTAGTGATATGAGATGGTTGTGTACTAAAGAGGTTCCTGTATTTAAGGTTCAGTGGACATGCCGCCTAGTTGAGGAGGATACTTGGGAGATTTAGAGTAAGATATGGGCCCCGTATCCCCACCTGTTCGAAAATTCAACTGTTTTCTCATCTTTAACTTACGGGGATAAAAGTTCCATTATAACTCCCCGGAAAATGGGTCCCGGAGCATCACACGGTGCTTGAGGCTACGAGTAGCCCCAAGCTAACCCTTTGAGCCATTTTCATTCAGTTTAACACGAATCAATGGGGTTTTCATAAATTACCCTCAAATATCAAAACCATGATAAATATTGTTCAAGATTCATGCTTTATATCTCCACTCATATAAATTCATCTTTCAAAATCATTAACATCAAGATTTCATAATAATCTTCATAAGATATGGGTTCGTACTTCAAATTCGTAAAAAATCAAATAAAAATCATGCCTTTGTAAAGAAAATTACTTTTGGGCACAAGAACGAAAGAGAGTTCTTGTTGAAAAACCTCACATACCTTGAATGATGAACTCTAGATCGATACTCATTTTTGAGATGTTAATCGTGCCTTTGAATGATGGTTCTTGGAGTTCTTGAACTAGGAACTTGGAATCTTGAATAAATTTGCAGAATTAATGGTGAACTTTGGAGGTTTTTGAAGTTGGATGTAGGAGCTTAGGGTTTTCTTTTTGAGGGAATTTGATGAAATATAACATATAATGCTTCTAATAGGCTTTAATATAGGGTTTGGACAGATTTTGGGTGAGGGGAAATGACCAAAACGCCCCTAAAAATCAAAAAAAATCTTGAATTTGTCCTTTGGTGGACTGTTTTGATAGTCTGAAATAGATCAAACATAACATTTTACTACGATATCTAAATTGGATGAAACTAATTTCATTAGAAAGAGGACTCTCATATATTTCCGTTGATGTATAGTATCTAACCCAGATCATTGTGTACAAGAAGTTATGATCATTTGAAGTTGACCCAAAAATTTGCTTTTGATAGGCTGAAGTAGATCGACCATAACTTTTTGCTCCGATAGACAAATTGGAAGAAACCAATTTCATTGGAAAGATGACTCGCAGAGCTTTCCTTTGATATATAGTAGATCACCCAGATAATTATGTATAAGGAGTTATGATCATTTAAAGTTGGAGCAAAAATACGCCAGGCCTCAGTACTTTTTCCTGTACGTTTTACTGTTAGTACTATTCACGGTTCGATCGGAATGTTCATAACTCGTCGCTCGGGTGTCCGTTTAGGATGATCCACATATCGTTGGAAATCTTATTAGATACTCTACGTAATGATGAGTCATAATCTAAGACATTTTGCATGAAAAATTTATAATTCATTTCCCGGGGTATTACATCATCCCCCCTTGGAAACATTCATCCTCGAATGATGCTAGACATGCCAAGATTAGATAGGGAATAGAGCATACAGCTGAAACCATTCGTTAGACTCATCACCACATTGTTTCTCACTCCGAATGCAAGATAGAAGCATAAATTCAAGAAACTACAGCTGAACACATAATAAATGACAGCTGAATTGCTGCAACTTTTATCAAAAGTGCATGATTTAGGAAAGAACGGTACCTTCGGCTTGATCGGAGTTCGTGGAAAATAGGTGCGTGTACTTGGATCGCATATCCGCCTCAGCTTTCCAAGTTGCACCCTCAATAGATTGGTTTCTCCACAACACCTTGACCAAGGGAACTTCTTTGTTCCTGAGTCTTCGGACACTTAAATCAAGAATCTCAACAGGAATCTCATCAAAACAAAGATTTTCTTGAATTTTAGCACTCACAAAGGAATCCACTACCACAACATCGCTAATATACTTTCTTAGCATAGAGACAAGGAATATTGGATGAATAGAGGGCAACTTGGAACGCAACTCGACCTCATAAGCTACCTTACCAACACAGCTAAGAATTTTGTAAGGACCAACATAACGGGGACTAAGCTTCCCTTTCTTTCCCAATCTCTTCACCCCCCTCATGGGTGAAATTTTTAGATACACTAGGTCACCAACTTCAAACTCAAGGTCTCTCCTTCTAACATCCGCATATGACTTCTAATGAATCTGCGCAGTTTTCAACCTTTTCCTAATCAACTTAACTTTTTCCATAGCCTCGAATACTGAATCAGGACCACTCACAGCCGCTTCACCCACCTCAAACCAACCTATAGGTAATATACACTTCCTCCTATACAAGGCTTCAAACGGAGCCATACCAATACTAGAGTAAAAGTTGTTATTATAAGTAAATTCTATAACGATAAGTGATCATCCCAACTTCCCTTAAAGTCTAGTGCATAAGCTCTCAACATATCCTCTAAGGTCTGGATGGTCCGCTCAGCCTGACCATTGGTCTGTGGATGAAAAGCAGAACTCAAAAGCACTTGGGTACCAAGACCCTTCTGAAAAGCTTTCCAAAATTGCAGTGAACTGAGTACCCCTATCCAAAATGATAGAAAAGGGAACTCCATGCAGTCTGACTAGCTCTCGGATATACAATCTAGCATAATCCTCAGCATTATATAAAGTATGAACAGGCAAGAAATGAGCAAACTTAGTCAATCTGTCAACCACAACCCAAATGGAATCATGATGGCGTCGGGAAGGAGGTAAACCAATCACAAAGTCCATATTTATTTCTTCCCACTTCCAGGTGGGAATACTAAACTCTTTTATCATACCACCAGGTCTTTGGTGTTCAACCTTAACCTGTTGGCATGTTGTACACTTAGCTACAAACGCTGCTATATATTTTTTCATGCCACTCCACCAATAGATTTCCCACAAGTCTCGGTATATCTTGGTGGCACCAGGATGAATAAAATATCGCACCCCGTGCACTTCAGCCATAATCCTCTATCTCAGATCATCAATATTTGGGACACACAATCTACCCTGCAATCTCAATACACCATAGCCCCCTTGGGAGAAAACCACTACTTTTTTGGTCCTTGACTGGCTCCTTCAGTCTGATCAAACTAGCATCTAAGTATTGCTTTTCCTTCACTTCCGAAACCAAGGAGGATTCGGAACTACTTTGAACCCCTATACTACCTTCAGCAGAGTCAAACAACTTAACCCCCAATCTAGCCAAATGATGTACATCACGATCCAACTCTTTCTTACCTTTTACAACACGTGAAACACTACCCATGGAAACTCTACTTAGGGCATCCGCCACAACATTGGCCTTGCCCGGATGGTACAGCACACTCATATCATAGTCCTTTAATAATTCTAACCATAGTCTCTGCCTAAGATTCAATTCTCTTGGGTAAACACATACTGCAGACTCTTATGATTAGTGAAAACATCAACATGGACACCATACAAATAGTGTCTCTAGATTTTCAAAGCAAACACAATAGCAGCTAACTCAAGGTCATGGGTGAGGTAATTTTTCTCATGGGATTTCAACTGTCAAGAAGCATAAGCTATCACCTTACCCTTCTGCATCAATACGTAACCCAACCTAACTCTCGAAGCATCACAGTACACCACAAAACCATCAACACCATCAGGCAACGTCAAAACAGAGGCTGAAGTGAGTCGAGCTTCAACTCATGAAAACTCTTCTCACAAGATTTAGACCACAAGAACTTCACTTTCTTTTGGGTCAACCGAGTCATAAGAGACTTTATAGAGGAGAAACCCTCAATAAAACGGCGGTAATAGCCAGGTAAACCCTAGAAACTTTGGATATCAGTCGGAGAAATAGGTCTAGGCCAATTTCTAATAGCTTTGGTCTTTTGGGGATCAACTCTAATACCCTCGAAAGAAATGATATGACCTAGAAAAGTAATTGACCTTAGCCAAAACTTACACTTACTGAACTTGTCAAACAACTTGTGATCTCTAAGGGTTTGCAAGACAGTTTAGAGATGATTATAATGTTCATCCTCACTACAGGAGTACACCAGTATATCATCGATGAACACTATGACAAACATATCCAGATATGGTCTGAACACTCGATTCATGAGGTCCATGAAGCTACTGGGGCATTAGTTAACCCAAAATACATAACAAGAAACTCAAAATGGCCATAACGAGTTTGGAAAGCGGTTTTTGGGATGTCACACTCCCTAACTTTGAGTTGATGATAGCCGAAACAAAGGTCTATCTTTGAGAAATAACTTGCACCTTGAAGTTGGTCAAATAAATCATCTATTCTCGGAAGGGGGTACTTATTTTTTATGGTGACTTTATTCAGTTGGTGGTAATCAATGTACATACGCAAAGAGCCATCTTTCTTTCTCACAAATAACACAGGAGCACCTCAAGGAGAAACATTGGTCCTTATGAAACCTTTATCTAGTAGATCTTTGAGTTGCTCTTTCAACTCCTTAAGTTCTACAGAGGCCATATGGTAAGGGGGAATAGAAATGGGCTGAGTATCGAGAAAAAGATCAATCCCAAACTCTATCTCTCTATCAGGAGGTATCCCTGGGAGATCATCTGAAAAGACATCAGAAAACTCATTGACGACGTTAACAGACTGGAGAGTTGGAGTCTCAAACTTAGTGTTTTTGACTCTAACCAAATGGTAAATACACCCCTTAGAAATAAGATTTCTAGCTTTGAGATAAGAGATAAAATGACTCTTGGGGGACACAGAATTCCCAAACCACTCAAACACGGATGCGCCCAGAAACTGAAACTTGACCACTCGAGTCCGACAATCAATAAAGGCATAAGAAGAATATAACCACTCCATACCCAGAATCATATCAAAATCTACCATGTCTAACTCAATCAGATCAGCCAACAAGACTCTACGAAGAACGGTAACAGGACACTTTTTATACACTTTCTGGGCAACAATCGAATGACCCACTGGGGTAGAAACTAGGATAGGCTCAGCAATAATCTCAGGACTCATTTCAAAATTCACAGCAATCAAAAGTGTAACATATGAGAAACTGGATCCAGGATCCAACAAAGCATACACATCAAATTGAAATACACAAAGCATACCAGTAACAACATCGGGAGAGTCCTCCTATTCCTGGTGGGATGGTAAAGCATAGAATCTATTCTGGCACTGCCCGCCAGCATTTCTAGAAGAGGCGCCCTGAGATGGGGCTAGGCGAGTCACTGGAACTGGAGCACTAACAGTCTGAGTCTGGGTCTGAGGGCGATAGTCACGACGCCCTTGTCCATCCTGTGGATAATTTCTAACTCTGTGACCTATGTCACCACACCAGAAACAACCCCTCTTCACACCCCAATACTTACCCAAATGAGCCCTACCACACTTAGGATATAGGGGACGATTTGGCTTACTGCCAGCACTGTACTGGGACCTGGATACATATGACTTGTTACCTTGCTCCTGCCTACCTCTAGGCATGGAAGCACTAGCAGATGATGGTACTGTCATAGACGAATGATCTTCATACTGAGGGCGACTCCCTCCCTCCGATCTAGTCTGATTGTGTCCGTGCTGCTCGAACCTATCTCTCTTATTCCCTCTTATTCTATCTCTCTCCTTAATCTAGTCTACCTTAATTTATTGGGCATGAGTCATCAGCCTAGAAAGATTCATCTCACTATTCAGCATAGCAGACCTACACTCCTTAACGACATAACTAGACACTCCAATCACAAACTTACTCATACTAGCCCAATTATCAGCCACTAAGTCAGGAGCATACTTGGCCAACTGATTGAACTTTAGATAGTACTCCCTAACAGTCATAGAGCCCTATCCCAGGTTCATAAACTCTTCTATCTTCGCCTCCCTCATCTCCAAAGGGATAAACTTAAATGCACCCTGGAACTCTTGCCAAGTTGGAGGGATAGCTCCCTTACCTCTATTTTTCCTCCAAGAAATAACCCAATCATAAGCAAGGTCTTTCAACCTATACGCAGCCAACTCCACACTATGTCCTCAGATACATGCATCACCTGAGTAATCTTCCGCACCTCCTCTAAAAACAATCATGGATACTCATTAGACTTGGACCCATAGAATTCTGGTGGATTCATCCGTATGAAGTCACAGATCCTGGGAGCAGTTGAATTACCTCTCTACTGCTGTAGAGTCGGGGCCAAGTTGTCCTGAACATTTGCAGTAACAGCTTGGGCCAGCGCCTGAAAGGCTACCCAAAATTTAGCATGAGACACATTTTCATTCAATGGGTCAGCGGGTTGAGGTTGCTGACCATCATTATTTCTTCTTGCTCGACGTGGAGGCATATTTCTGAAAAAGGATAGCACAAATCAATAGCAGAGAGAGACACTTTAAGCACGATAGACTTCTGAAAGAAAGAATCACACTTTTTCCTAAAACGTCTTGTAGCCTCTTGCTCATAGATGTGCCGCGTTACACACCAATGATCAAGACTCTACTGAACGCGGCTTGTCAGACTCCCTAGGACACCTTAAAACCTTAGGCTTTGATACCAAGTTTGTAATGCCCCAGAAAATGGGTCCCGGAGCATCACACGGTGCTTGAGGCTACGAGTAGCCCCAAGCTAACCCTTTGAGCCATTTTCATTTAGTTCAAAAATCAACGAGGTTTCCATAAATAACCCTCAAATATCAAAATCATGATAAATATCATTCAAGATTCATGCTTTATATCTCCACTCATGTAAATTCATCTTTCAAAATTATAAACATCGAGATTTCATACTAATCATCATAAGATATGGGTTCATGCTTCAAATTCATAAAAAATTAAATAAAAATCATGCCTTTGTAAAGAAAATTACTTTTGGGCTCAAGAACGAAAGAGAGCTCTCGTTGAAAAACTCCACATACCTTGAATGATGAATTCTAGATCGATACTCATTTTTGAGATGTTAATCGTGCCTTTGAATGATGGTTCTTGGAGTTCTTGAACTAGGAACTTGGAATCTTGAATAAATTTGCAGAATTAATGGTGAACTTTGGAGGTTCTTGAAGTTGGATGTAGGAGG
>NC_061121.1:24876455-24891704 GCF_002878395.1 Capsicum annuum | reverse complement strand
ATAAAAAATTAAATAAAAATCATGCCTTTGTAAAGAAAATTACTTTTGGGCTCAAGAACGAAAGAGAGCTCTCGTTGAAAAACTCCACATACCTTGAATGATGAATTCTAGATCGATACTCATTTTTGAGATGTTAATCGTGCCTTTGAATGATGGTTCTTGGAGTTCTTGAACTAGGAACTTGGAATCTTGAATAAATTTGCAGAATTAATGGTGAACTTTGGAGGTTCTTGAAGTTGGATGTAGGAGCTTAGGGTTTTTTTTTTTAGGGAATTTGATGAAATATAACATATAATGCTTCTAATAGGCTTTAGTATAGGGTTTGGACGGATTTTAGGTGAGGGGGAATGACCAAAACGCCCCTAAAAATCAAAAAAACTCTTGAATTTGTCCTTTGGTGGACTGTTTTGATAGTCTGAAGTAGAACAATCATAACGTTTTACTCTGATATCCAAATTGGATGAAATTAATTTCATTAGAAAGATGACTCCCATATATTTCCATTGATATATAGTATCTCACCCAAATCATTGTGTACGAGGAGTTATGATAATTTGAAGTTGACCCAAAAATTTGCTTTTGATAGGCTGAAGTAGATCGACCATAACTTTTTGCTCCGATAGACAAATTGTATAAAACCAATTTCATTGGAAAGAGGACTCACAGAGCTTTCCGTTGATATATAGTAGATCACCCAAATCATTATTTACATATGATCGTTTAAATTTGGAGAAAAAATACGCCAGGCCTCAGTACTTTTTTCTGCATGTTTTACTGTTCACTACTATTCATGGTTCGATCGGAATGTTCATAACTTGTCGCTCGGGTGTCCATTTTGGATGATCCACATATCGTTCAAAAGCTTATTCAATACTCTACTCAATGGTGGTTTATAGTCTAAGACATTCAGCACAGAAAATTTATAATTCATTCTAGAAGATAGAACCCAACACATTTACGCTCAAAATTTCAACAAAAAATTTCCCGGGGTATTACATCCTTAGTAGTAGATGTTGTAATAACCCTTTAGGTCATTTTATATGTTCCCACTTATTTTTACCGTTAGATCTTTTCCATAGCTTCTCCAAGTCTTTTATGACTTGCTGTAACTGATAGTTTGGTTATCAGGCAACTCAATTGGTTTTAGGACCAATTTCCCATTTAGAAGTCTTTGTTGGTTCCAAATAACCATGGATAAAAATGTTAGTAAAACAACCTCAATTTCAAATTCCGACTGCACTAACAACTCCAATATATCAATTTTAGTCTAGGAATACCTTTGGTTTAGGTCCCAATACACCCGAGTTCATTTCGACCTATTGGTCAGAAAGTTGAAAAATCAAAAAACATGGGTGTGGGGCCTACAATTGGTCTAAAAATCCTTGTATGGAAAATATAAATTCACCAATATGTTGGGAATGTCAAATTTAGTGGGTTTACATAATTCATTTTCAAAAAATAGAGTCTGAATGAGTCCGGGAGGTCAAAACGAGTTTTGACCTTGTGGACCCAATTTAAGAATGTATAAAAAGCCCGCTTGGCCGAATTTTAGCCATTTTCCACTTCCCTTTGAACCCTAGAATCTCTAAAATGACTTGTTAACTTCAAATTGATTCTTGGGGGTGAGTTAGAAGCTTGATTAACATATATATATATATTCGTGATATTTAAGGTAAGAATCATTTTATTTCATGCTCTTATTTCTTGAACTTTATCCCAAATAAGCTTGGTTTTCACTTGATTCTTGAGGTTTATGATTCCTTAATGATATAAGAACATTGGATTGACCTCAAAAATGTGTTTTCCATATGTGGAACCCACTTGGGGATTTATGGTGTTGTTTTTAGACCCAAAGCACAATTGTGAAACATGGGTATCGAAATTCTCGTAAAGATGTGTGGATTGTGTTTTTGATATCTTGGAACCTTGAAGAATCTTCTCAAAAATAAAAATCAAAGGTTTAACGATTCATGAGCTTTCTTTGGACTTGAGGTAGGTTAGGCTTACTTCTTGTTAAATTGAGCTATGTTATAGTATAATTGTGATATGTTGTTGGATTGAGAGGGGTTCTAGGTGTTGGATTAATTAAATAGTAACACCTTGGATTAGTTGAATTATTTAGGCGATTTGAACTCATGTTTTAGAATACATGACTTATAGGCTAGAATCTTGGTTATTTGGACTTCATGTCTCAGGGATGGCATAAGAATGCTCTAGTTACTTTAGTTAGATGAGATAGACCTTTTTACTCATGTTAGTGGTAAGTTATCCCTAGTTACCTACACTTATGGAAATGCTTTAGTTTCTATAAAGGAGTTAGGAGAAATGCTTGATATAGACTTTTTTACCTTAAAATTATTGTGGCTCGCTATTCATCTACGACTTGACTTAGACACCTTAGCTTAGTCCCGGGTAGAAGATAGAGTTAGTGAAAACTTTGGTGGATTAGCTGTAGGTTCTTGATCCATTTTAAGTTTGGATCGATATAGTGTCCTTAGAGGCCTTAGATGCGTGTTAAATGCTTACAGAATGCACTTGGGAACATGACAGCTGGCTTTGATAAATGAATTATGGTGACTACACTAGAAGTAATAAATGTAGTTATCGACTAAATTATGTATGCTATGAGTAGCTATGGATTTTGCTATTAATCAAGCCCATGACTATGTTACCATTTGGGCCATTGACTAGACTACTATTTTGGGCTTTGGGCTATGATAATATTTATTTTATTCTTTTGTCTAGTAACCAAACCAATGATTGTTCTAGAAAGCCCTCTCGTTGCTAAAACTGTGAGTCCTGATACTAAGCCCCTAGGAGGAATATTTATTGATTTCATGAGGGGTTATGCTGCTAACCATGTTAATCCGCCAATGCATTATAATATTCATCCTATAATATTCATACATATTTGGATAAATTGTCATTGACGATGAATGATGAGATGTGAAGGTATGTTCTTTCTTACTTCTCTTTTACTTTAGCCCTCGTGGAGCTTGCACATTACTTTATCCCTTGTGGGGCTTGTCATTTAATTTAGTCCTTGTAGGGCTTGTCATTTACTTTCGACGTTGTTGGGCTTGTCTTTTGTTTATTGACATCTATTTATTATATTGATGTTATCATGATGTCGGCAAGGCCGGAGGATATATAGATGTTATGATGATACCCAACAAGACTGAAGGATATATTGATGTTATAATAATGCCCAAATAGGACAGAGGATGTATTGACGTTATGATGATGCCCTATTTGAGTTCAGAGGATATGTTGACGATATTGATACCGGGTTCGAGTCCGGAGGATATGTTGATATTGATATGTATGGTATATATATATATATATATATATATATATGTATATAATTTTATACGTATATATCCATGTGAGAAATGAGGGTTTGAGGTTGAACTTAGGGCGTCTGTTATGGATCACTAGTGTTAATTACTTATAAAGTGGAGTAGTCAATGTTTAATGATAACTAGGGAGTTGTAACAATTATTGGTTTAATGATGAATCAAGACTACTTGGTAAGTGGGATCTAGTCGTAAAATGAGGATCAACCTAGTGAGTAATTTTAGCATTAAATAATGATTAATGAAGGAATATTGGTCAATAGAATAAGCTATGTGGTGATTAATTGACTATTAAATGATTATATGAGTTGATGACTAGAGGTTAATGGACTAGTTAATGACCTTTGTATAGTAATATACATTTGTTGGTAAAAATGGATAAACTAATGGTTAATGGTCATAATATGGAATAAGGACCAATGGTCGAGGTTGTTTCCTAATGGAAGACGAGAAAGTGTTTGATTATGATAAATGTAGAATATGGTCAAATAATGTTGAGTTTTGGGTATGTTGTTGGTTATTTATATATTGTTATTATTTTCTTGAGTGTACTCTCCGGTGGTATGGGACAGCGTGATAGGTTTCTTTACTTGATGCACTAGTTGGTGTATGGCTGCCAACTTTGTACTCGTATTGCTTGTAAATGTGTTTGTGTTGTTTTATGATTCCGGATCATTTATTTCTTATGCATGATGATATTGACATGTGATGATGCATTATGGTACAATTATTCTGGTTGATTATTTATATTATATACAGTGATAATGGAGATGATTCAGGTTCGATTTCGTACCTTGACTTAGATATATTTATATTATATTATATCATCTCTATATCATGGCTTAGCTCAGTCAGCCGATGATGCCTAGTGAGTACCCATTGTTTTTCTACTATTAATACACTTCTATACCTATTTAGTATAGATTCGAGTACTAGCTATTGTCGTTGAGTTGAGTTCGTGTAGTGTTGACATTCTATTGATAGGGTGAGCTCTTGGAGTTTCGAGTCACCCATTTCCTTCTATCTTTGTTTCAGTATTTTTTATTCAAGACATATGTATTAACTATTAAGATTCTAGGGTTGTATTTCTTTTACTATCGTATTTAGGTGCTCTAGTACTATTATTACTAGGTCATGAGATTGGTAGGTGCTCTAGTACTACTATTACTAGGTTGTAGGATTGGTATTCGTAGTTGATTATCTTTTTATATTTGAACATTGTTTATGTATATCTTGTGTTTGTTGATTTAGACCTAGTTGGGAAATTCCTACCTAATTAACCCATTGCATTAGCTCCGTGTTACGGTATTGGCTTACCTAGTAGCGGAAATTGATAGGTGTCATCATGACCTATAAATCGGGGCGTGAATGTACCAGATTAGATCCAAATTTTATAAAATGGTCCTAACTCATTCGTTAGGGTTCTACACTTTTTCTAATCACTGACGGCACTGGTAACTAAAGTTAGGATAAAGTAGAAGCTAGTTTTTCAACTAACACTTCTGCTAAGTTCTTCCACTAGGTACGATTTCTATGACGAGTTCTGTATAAGATTATCATGTATAAGTTTTTATATGTATTTTGATTTATGTGATAGTATAAATTTCTGTGCTTGAAATTTATTTTGCAAAAAAAAAGTTATAAAATTTAAGAAAGATAAGCCTTTGTTGATAGAACCTCTGATGAAAAATGATTTCTAATCAAATAAAACTTCATAGATCCTTCTATAAAAGATAATTCCATTATTCCAATTACTTTTGTCAAAAAAAACTTTGTAGAAGCTTTTTCTATAAAAATAAAACTCTATGATTTTAGTAAATTTACGATAGATGCACCATTCATCAATACAATTATACTCCATAACTGTACCATGCCAAATAAAAAATAGTTTGTTTTCAAAAATATCCTCTTAAGATAATTAACTTACAACTTCTGACCTAATTCAGCAATCTTGCTCGTTAAGTAAATTTATACATGCATTTATGTTTTATTGTTGTACTTTACTATTTTAAGTTTACTTCATTCATTTTCAAAACGACTTAAGTTAGCAAATTGACTTTTGTTCAATATATTTAATACTATAAAAAATAACAAGTTAGTGTGATTTATTTTGTTTCTCTTTTTCAAACATTAATGAGCACAATATTAAGTAAGTAAGATGCTTAAGAAAAGATAAATAATAATATTTAAATAAATATTCTTACAATTAACGCTATTAAATATTTTTCTCAAAACACATACAAGTCATTGTGGATGAAAAATAGTAACAAGTGAGTAAGAGTGCTTGAAACATTAATTAAAAATTATACTTAGCGGCCTAGAGACCCAATACTCTTAGCAACATAACTTTTGTTTTAGAAATAAATAGTATATATTTTTGGTCAATTTTATGCAATTTAAAATCACAATCTTTAAAAAAGTCGGATCTAACAAAAAAAATACTTAACAATGCAAAAAAATTATTTGAACTAAATATTATATTAAATCAATGAATATATGGTAAATATCTATTATATGTATGTACTTTTAACACTTAGTTATGATTAAATATTAATATGATTTTTTGTTTATCGATATTTAAAATTAATTATTCAGTTAGGAGAAAATATACCATTCAAATAAGTATTTACTATTTATCCTTAACTATTGTTTTACAAAAAATATAAAAATCTTTTTATGATAAATAATTATTTTTACTTTTTTTCTTTCTTATTTTAGTTCTAAATACGATCTGTTTGCATTATCAAGCCATTTAAAGAAAAGTAACAAATGTTCATTTTGAGTATAAGCTCAAAAATCAAAGGCTAAATTTAATAATCGAATTTAAAATTAATTTTATCTCACTTTCTTTATTTTATCTCTTCAATAATAAAGGTTAAATTATGGTAGATGAGATTGATCAAAATCAGAAAATAGCTGGATTGAAACGTGAAAATCGTCGCTACTAGTGAAAATGAAAGAATTGGAAGCAGCTCTCAATGCAGAGTTAGAAACCAAAGAAAAAACAATTGAGAAGCTGAAGTAGAAGCTTGAGGAATGAGATGGAACAATAAATTTTTATAGTGGTGTATTTGAAGAAATGGAAAGAGAAGCTAAGGACTTAAAGCAAAAGCTTGAGGATGTCAGTCTTGGAAAAAAAAATGGGTTTGCTTTCTATTGTAAAGCACAAATTAGTGAATGTACGAATTAAAGAATTGCAAAGTGAAGTCTTAGAACTGAAGAACAAATTGGAGATTCAAGGTGACAAGATTTCTGAAAGAGTTATTGATGAGAACGAACAAGTTGGTGGGTTTTCTAGTGTGAATGCATATTGATGTTCGTGCATGTTCTATTGTTACTTTTGAAGGAGTTTTCCTTAAGCGGACATTTTGATTGAACTAAATTATTGAACAGAAATGTAATTGCAACTATTATTTTTTAAGAGAGCATTTTATTGAACTAAATCGTTGAATTTAAATGTAACTGCATTTTTATTGAAGGTATAAACTTAAAAAAAAAAGTAAGGTAAGTTATTGTTCACATCTATAATTTATTTTTAGCATCTTTGAATGGGTAATTAGGACATTTGTCCATCTCTTCTTGAAATGTTGTGAATTTGTTTTTTAAAATGTGTTCTCTTGTGTTTCACCCCACCCCCACCCCCCATCTCCACCCCCCACCCTTCTTCTTCATCTCAAGGAATGTTTTCAAGAAATTATTTTAGAAAATTATTTTATAATAGAAAATTTTTTTATTTATACATAATCTATGTTGCTTCAATTATTATTATAAATATTTTCTCACGTGTTTAAAACATATAAATTCACTTTTCTTATATATTTACCAACTGTAAAAACGCAGCCTAGTGCACTAAAGCTTTCGTCATGCACAAAACTTAAATTAGAATCGGTTCACAAAGGCCTATTATACGTAATCATACTACATCAATCACAAAGGCCTATTATACGTAATCATACTACATCAATCATATTGTACTAAAAAATTCTCATTAGATCTGCATTGATATATTTAACTACAGAAACAGTCCTATCTATTGGGTTAAGGTCTATATATGTGGATTTTCAAATAAAAAATTATAACAAACTAAGTTAGTGTTTGAAAATAGATTTTGAGAGTAGACTTTGAAATTTATCTTCAAATATTTTTTTGGCTATAAAATTTACTCAGTTTTAAAAATATAATCTTCAAATATTTTCAAGTTTTCAAAATTGTAGAAGATCAACTTCGACGTTTTAGGATTTCCAATAAAAAAATTATATTTTTTTACCAAATACAAAACATATTTAAAAGTAACTCCAAATTTTAAAATTATATTTCAGAAACTCAAATTTTTAAATTTCAAAATCTATGATTAAATAAGAGTTGAATATAATTTTTTTTTTTCATTATTAAAAGTAATTCTTAAATAGACGAAAGAGCCCTTAAGTAGGATGTCTTAGTTAACATGTATGTTGATGCACAAATAGGTCTTTCTTTTATCACATCATCACGCATATAAAAGTTCAATCTTTTTATCATTCACCCTACTTATTTTTGAGAATAGGTATCAAAAAGACTGGAGAAAATTAAAATCTTTGATGAATTTTTTTTTCAAATTTCGTCGACATCATCTCATCGTAGGTTGTACTTTCACCGCCACCGTCATTTAAATAAAAAAGCTTCAACAGTAATAAAAGTAATCAAACACGATGGAACTCTCATTTTTCCTACAAGAAATTGAAATATCCTTTTGCCAATTCTTCTTGTTTTTTATATGTTTTCTCTATATTTTCTATGCTACTCTATTAATTTTTTAAATAGTGAATAAGACAATGATAATGTGTAAGGCCAGATAAATTTTGAAAGAAATTGAAAGAAAAAAGAAATGAAGTAGAAGAAAAAAAAAGGTGAAGATAAGAGCCATGGCTTCCCAGCACAATAGAGGTGTTAGCGCATATCTTTTCCCACTTAGCACAAATTTGGATGAGTCATTTTAAGAAAAGGTATATTTCACTTTAAAATAGTTCGAAGGGGGAGGGGGGATCACAGCCCCCCATAAAGTTGAGGCATGTTACAATAATTCCGTCAAAGTTTAGGTATATTTAGGACCCGTGTCGCTTAATTTCATGCATGTATTATATTTATGTAGTTTGTTAGTAACCAAAGTGGATCAAACTAAACTCTGTTCATGCATGTATATGTATATTATAGTATGATCAACCAGTAATGTGAATTAATGTTACATAAATTATTATCTTATAATTATGAAAGTAAAAAAATTTGTGACATATATATTTGTAGTTCTGACTATTCATAATTTCACATATTATGATTGTTTCGAATTTTATCTTTAAACGTGGGGTTACTGAACTTTAGGATATTTATCCTATAATAGTTTTTTTTTTGAAGAATAAAATATATTAAAAATATCTAGCTCATAAAATAAAAGTTCTATGTCATCAAAAAGAAAATCAAAAACAAAAAGTGTCAACTAAAACGCTTTCATAGTTCTGGATCTACTAATGAAAATTTGCGATAAAAAATATTTGAAATTATCTACATATACCACCGAAAAACGTCACCGGCAACTCAAAAATTTTTATTAGCCGATCAACTCTATGAAACAAAATTTTTACTAAATAAAAATAACTATTTTGCTCAAAAGAATTTTTTCACCTTTCTAGCCTCTTTTTTTTTTCTTCCTTTTCTTTCCCTCTCTACCAAAGTAGTGGTAGTATTTATAGGAGATAATGGGGTGTTTTTTTACTCTTTCCCACCAATGTGGGAGAAAAGTATTTATAGGAAAGGATAGAGATCTGTTTCTTGTCATCCACCGATGTGGGAGAAAAAGCATTTGGGAGGGGGGGGGGTTTGGACTTTAAAAATTAAAGATAAGGTGAGGTGGAAGATAATATGAGGGAAAATAGTACAATGTAGTACAATCTTTGAATTTCAAAATTGGTAAAGGACAAAGTTGGGGGGAATAGTACAATGTATTACAATGTGAATTTATTTTTTGGTGGGAATTCGGTAGAAGTTATGAGAGTTCTTGAGAATTTTGGGGTTATTTAAAATATAACCACAATTGGAATTTTAAAATTTAGTCATATTTATTTATTTTGACCAAATTAAAAATCAATTGACGAATTACATTGCAATTATGACCAATTTTCAATTATGGTCAAATCTAATAGATTGGCTAAATTAAATTGAAATTTGATACGGATTAATACTTTTTTTTTATCTTGAGCTTCTTGATTAATAAAATCAAATGCATATTTATCCAAATAAATTATTTTTGAGAATAAATTATATTTAAATCATGATTTTAATCATTTGAATTTATATTTCAAGATGAGCCTTAATTAAATTCAATATTTTGTAAAATAAATATTTTAGTAATAAATTATATAATCTTGTATAACTGAACATGATAGTATATAATCACTACTTAAAATGACAAAATCACATACGAAAAATATTTTAATTTTTTTTTATTTGAATGAAATAATTATTTTGATTTTATTAAAAACTGAAGAAACTCAAGATCAAATTTAATTGTGGAGGACAAAAATTAGATGTTAACTACGTCACCTTTCAATAGGGAAAAAATGGAGATTCCAATGGAATACTCCCTACTTTATCCACTACTAAAGCAGCAAACCTATTTCCCACCCGAAATAGATTGCCCCTACTTTATCCACTACTTTTCCACCCTACCAATATAACGCTGTCTAGACTAATAAGATTACCAATGTACCTGATAAAAATAAACCTGCTAAAATACACAAACTTACTCTTCTAAATTACGTAATACTAATCCAATATAAAGGGAAGCCTTGCTGCACGCTTTTCCTACCACAACACTAGCTAGTCATAGTACAGCTGGAAGTGAACAGATAGAGGAAAATAAAACCATGACCCCTATTCCTAGACTCAATAGGAACAACTTTAGGATTGGACAATTTATCAAGTGATAAAACCAAACACAGCTTTAAAGATTTCTAGTAGTGAGATTCTAGAACCAGAAAGTTCCTACAATGACACCATTACCATTCCTATTCAATTTATTTCCGTCATTTTATGTTTTATACGGGATAATGAAAATGTATCCACCCCTCACTAATTACTACATCCAATTTGGTTGCCGTGCATGAAGAAAATCAATCCTTCACCCCGTCAATCACTTTAGGTTCTTGCCATAGGCCTCTCAGGTAGTATGGTCATAATGTGGATGGATGACCTACTTAAAGTTGAGGAGATTACGACAACAGCACAGGAGATTCATGTGAGGATACATGTATATTCAAATTGTAGTAATAGGTTTCCAACAAAAATAGGTAGAACTCGGCCAAACCTAACAGACCTCTTCTTCGCACATGACCTTATGCTTATGGAAAGAGCAAACACCAAAAATTGTCATACTATATTAATACTCTTGTGGACTTTAATCGATCTAGTGGCCAAAACATCAATTTTGCCAAGTCCAAAGGGATTTTCAGCTCCAACTGTAAATCAAATGTTATCTCCAACCTCTCATCCATTTTATCAATCCAACCTAGTGATAACTTTAGAAAATATCTTAGTTTTCCCATCTTTCACAAAGGACCTTTTCATAGTGCTTTTCAATTCATTATAGATAATATAAACTCTAAACGTACTGGTTGGAAGACGAAATTTTTTAATATCGGTAAGCGCGCTACTTTTGCTAAAGTTTCCCTAAGTTGCATACCGAACAATGTAATGCAATACATTAGTCTTCCACGTAAAACAACCAAATAAATCAATAGGCTTCAAAGGAACTTTGTTTGGGGTACCACCAACACCAAAGAGAAACTTCATCTTGTGGGTTGGGATACCATTACAAAACCAAAAGTAAAGAATAGTGCGATGCATGTTAGCCTTGCATGGAGGCTTTTCAAGAATCTCAAAATATTGTACTACTAACAGATCACCTAAAACTAATTCATCATCCACTTGGAAGTGCATCCTTAATGGTTGGAAAACAGGCAACAATGCTAACCAAATAGTTGTTCAATTAACTTTTGGCACACTATTTGGTTACCTTACCGTAATATCATTAGAAGCTATATTCTTTTTTTGGTGAAAAAGACAATAATTAGAAGTTGTATTCAAGGTCCTCTAAATCGTAATGAGTAAAATATTAAGATCAAAGGCCTTTTCACAATGGTGTTCAGAATTTTAATAGATTATTCCTCTCCTTAGCCCAATCTTTCATTTTTTTCTGTAAAAAATACTTTGTGTCCCTAGTACGAGCTTCACTAATGATAAACTCGTGCAGCATCTAAATCAGGATGGTTCAACTAAATCTGTTTAAAAGCTCTTAAACTTTAATAAGGACATCTTTGTCTACAACAGTAACAATAACTTCAACTAGATTTGCAAGATTAAGTTCTTCATTTGGCTTCTCCACCATTTCAAATTACATACTAATCAATATCTTAATTCTATTAGCCTGAATATTTCTCCTCTCGCATCCCTGTAGAGAGCACAACAATGTAGCTGAACTATTAGCCAAGGAGCCAAGAAGCAATTATTTGATCGCACAAGAATCTT
Organism: Capsicum annuum; assembly: GCF_002878395.1. NCBI lineage: Eukaryota > Viridiplantae > Streptophyta > Magnoliopsida > Solanales > Solanaceae > Capsicum > Capsicum annuum. The sequence continues at coordinate 24,879,792 of NC_061121.1, read as the reverse complement.
GCTAGTTCCTCCAATGTTTGCAAATGAGGCAGTATGAGCAGACTAGCCCTCCACATACTTTTTTTTTTAAATTAGTAATTGTTCCTATTTCTGTAAGACAGTACATGGGTTGTACTGAAACCATATTTACAAAAGCTCTAACTCTACTATCCTATCCCTATAATGAGTTTAAAACATCAATGATAGAGACAGTGTCATTAGAGTATATCTGATTACATCAAAAACATAAAGTCAGAATGCAGTTCAGCTTTACTTGTTGCATACTATTCTCTACATTCTCAAAAAATCTAAGGTTCCTCTCCACATACTTAAAATATTCTAGAACTTTCAAGGTTCTAGAATTCAACTTCAATTATTAACAATTTTTGTGAAAACACATAATTACAGTTTATATAGTTTGGGAAGTTTCAATCTTTCCTAAATCAGCTCTTTTTATCGGCAACTTAATGGAGATGCTAAAGCTTCTTCAACAGCAAAAACTATCAAATACTGCTAAAGCGATCTCTTATTTTCTTTTATAAGAACAACGATTTCCGCTTATGTGTGCTTCTCTCTCTTTCATTCTCTGGTAAGTGAGGCCTGATTAGTATAGGATAATCTTCCAATCAAAGCCCTAAAATTCACATAAATATGATTACCAATTTAAGATGATCTTTCAGGACTAATTCACTCTCGACAAAGGCCATTAAAAATATAGTGTTTTCCCAATTATATTACTCTCGTACAACCACAAATAAGATTAATGAACACAAAATGCATTAGTAAGTTGAATATATGACTTTCTACTTCTGAGTTCTGACAACATACCATAATCATCGAACACTGCAGCTACATGCTAGTAGCCATTCCTCAAAGAAATCGAGACAGGAATTAGGGATAGGGGCTGGAATATACTAATTCGATTAGAAGTTTCTTCTAAGATAATGTCTTCTAAAGGTAATGGAGCCATGAGTATTTACTTAATCCAATACAAAAAAGAACAATTCTTTCCTTGGCAAGTATCTAATTCTAGCTTTTCACGTGACATGTTTAAGGCCACAAGATTAAAAAGTTTCTTTAATTTCTTAAACTCTGTATCAAGTCAAACTAGACAAACAAATTAAAACGGAGGGAGTAACAGCTTCATTTTCCTTTTCCAAGATCTCTTCAATAAAAAATAGCGAGCAAGTTATCACTTTTAATTGTCAGGCAACAATTGTCTTTAAATAAAAGAAAAATCATTGCTATTGCCCAATTTAATCAGGCAATACTGCCCAATTTTATCATGAAAATAAATCTTGCTTTATATTTTTCAATAATAATATCAACATGAATCATATCAATAATAATACACCAAAGAGGAGGAAATATTCTACTGAATTTGATAATATAGTGAATCACAAAATTGTGAACCTGATAGCCTAGAACAGTAGACTTCAGTGAGGGACTTTTGTCCAACTTGGCAGCTTTTGAGTTATACTGTATGTGCCAATTGTATAAATAGCGAAATACTAACGGATTTATAGGCTAAATGGATTGTCACACCAGACTAATCTAGTGGAACAACTTATTTAGCCTATAAATTCATTAGTATTTGGTGCAATTGGCAGATAACATGTACTATCAAGAAGGAAGAGTATGATGAAGAAAAAAGTTTTAAAACAAAGAGGGGTATCAGTTAGTTACAGAGCTAATAGAAATATGGGCCAAATTATATGAAGAAAATCAATCTTGATCTATATTTTCCGTGCAGCTGATAAGAACTGTTAAGAAGAAATAGTGGAATGTGGAAAATTAGGTAGGAAATGACTCTTTAGCCTTTGGTTGACCACAGTGGCTAGGTCGAGGTCAAAGTCGATCTAGGATCGAGGTGAAGTCTCAGGTATGAGTCGAGATTTTGGTGCTGAATTGGGGTTAGGAGTTTGGATCCTATGATCTCGAGTTAGGGTTGGGGTTGAGAGTCACTGACTGTCAAGTTTGGATCTCGAGTTTGGGTTAAGGTCTAGTCCTTTATCGTGATTGGATCTTGGTTCAATGCCAGTAGGTGGGTCGAGATCGATTCTCTAGTCAGAGTCGATAAGTGGACCCTGGGTCAGTGTTGGGAGTTAGGTGATGAGTTGGTGGTCGGGATCGAGAGTCGAGTCCCGTGTTGTAGGTCTAGGTCGAGCATTAAATCCTGTCCAAAATTAAAAGTTGAGTCCAAGGTCGAGTGGTGTTGTTGAAAGAGCCTTGGAATATAATTTTTCTTACTTTATGTAGAGTAGTTATTTCCCTTAAACTAAAAAAAAATAATTTTATTTGAAAAATATTTTTCAAAACATTTAAGTTGACCAAACATGAAAGAAATTAAAAAATATTTTCCTTCATACCAAACACATTTAAAAAATATTCCATCCATAGTAACACTAGTCTATGAAAACGTACGTTACTTATTTCAAATAACTAACACCGATTATTGCAATATATTTTTGAAAATTAATAAAGCCAACTAACCTAACAAAACAATATCATAAATCTCTAAACAAATAAAGTTGGCACTCACTTTAATACATTAACTATATTTACAACACTGTTACAATATTTTATTTTTTTATTTTTTATTTTATATTTACAAAATACTTGTGAAATCTTTTTTAAGTGAACCTCAGAGCAGACGTTAAGTTAATTTAAAACATGAAGAGTTAACTTAACATTTTATATCTATTTTACCTTTTTTATCAAATATTATTAATTTTTTAATACTTAGAAATTTATAATAATAAATTAGGGGTGATATTTAATAAAATTATGATTGAAACAGCTGAGAGACATGTCATAAATGTCTATTTTAATTTTTTATTAAATATTATTAATTTTTTAATACATAAATAACTGATAATAATTAATTAGAGATGATATAGTAAAATCACGAAACAAACAACTGATGAAGCAGGTAGGAGAAGCAGACATGTTAACGGGGAACTGCCTGCTTCTCTTGCCTCTTCCCTCTTATTAGAGAGTAATATATATATATATAAAATCTAAAAAATTAATAATAATTATATACTGAATAAGGTTAAGGTTAGTGACCTAGATGATCCAAAGTAAAGAGAGGTATAAGAATGGAAAACCATAACAATGTAAACCATAATATTTTAATCACCTACCATATATAGATACAAAAAGGAAAAAAAAATGGCTTGACTTACTTTTATCTGTATTTTTTTTGCTACAATAAAACAAATAACACCAAAATCAATATTTATACATACATACATACATACATACATACATACATACATATATATACATACATACATACATATATATACATACATACATACATATACATATATATATATACATATATATATATATA
>NC_061121.1:24871707-24876355 GCF_002878395.1 Capsicum annuum | reverse complement strand
CCCCCCCCCCCCCCTGAACTAATTAAAACTGTAGTTTTTACAACCTTAGTGCCTATGTGGCACATACATGGACGTTTAGTGTGTTGGTACACGTATGTGCCACATAGGCACTAAGGTTGTTAAAAATACTATTTTAGTTAGTTCAGGGGGGTAATAGGGCCCCCTTTAAGTTTGGGTGTGTTTCACAATTTTGCTTATAGTTCAGCGGTGAAAGAGAGTATTTTCTCAACAATATCACCCTTTGAATACAATTAATTAATCCATCGGGAAATACATTGAGCGATAAATAAATTTTAATAATAGCACATAAACAAAAAAGAAAAAGTAGAAAAGATAAATGGCCACAAAAATGGTAAATTATTCATTTGTTTCTCAAACTGAACAAATATTGTTTGATATCTATTTTTAATATAATGGACAAGTAAAAATTAACGAAGCGGACTATTTCTAGGTAAACAAGTTTTTTAAACTTTTGAATTATATATTCAAAAGTAATTTAGTAAAATAAAAAGATACTTTCACTCTATGAATAAAATTAAACGTAACGCTCATATAGAGAATCAATGGAAGAATCGGTGAAGCTATGTTGTGTAGTAGTTGAAACAAACCAAATCTATTATTTTATGTGATCCAAGGACCTTCGTATTAATATAATTAGCATGATTCATTTTAGCGACAAATTCTCATACAATGCATTTTCATAATGAAAATAAATTACAAACATGAATTGAGACTTGAGCCATAATAACTATTGGATTAAAGTTTATTTTAAGGAAATTGTTACTCTTATTTACATGAAGTATGGATCAAATCATGCTAACGAATGTTCGAAAATAATATATTTTTCAAGTGGAAAATCATGTACTTTGAAGTAGAGAGATTGATTAAGCAAATCTTCTTGCTCCAACACGTATCCAAAATCCAATAACATATTGGTGAGTTTGCTTATCCTTTTAGTTTTATTTCATTGGTGGACTACAAGTGCATGTTGAATTTGTTGTTTCATTTAGAAATTGTCTAGAAAGAGTATTTGATTAATAAATTTTAAAGGAAGAATTTTACAAAATCACAACTTAAGATATCTAAATTACTAAAAATTCTTTTAATTAATAAAAATTATAAATATTTCTTATTTACATTCTATCTCTTTTAATCTCCAAATGCATAACTTCTAGCCTAAAGAGTGGATATATTTATTGTCCCCTAAAAATTTATCTAAATATCTTTTTTTCACCAATTTAATACCATTAATGTCTAACCTACTTGTATTATTTAATACCCTAATAAATGATGGTGGATGTTCCTTCTATTATTTCAAGGCAAGTCAAGGAAATTTTAGTTGAATCAAAAGGGGAAATCTTGTTGATTTTCTTAATCTCTAAAAGATCTATCAAAAAAGGTGTGGTTTAAGATGGAAAGCCTCGGAAATAGAACATTGTTCGTCTAAGAAGAATATTGTACGTGGATCAATGCCAACAAGCTAGGATGCAGGAGCAACTGCACATATTTTAGTCGGCAAATAGGTGGGAACCGGTGGTTATTCGACGTGCAGGCAAAAGCAAGGCATCTTATCAATGGTTTAACAATTTTTGTATCAGAGTTTTAATTTGAGATATATTTTTTATTAACTGAAAATACATAATTTAGTTTAGTTCTATATGCATGTTCCAGGTGCATATTCTTGAATCTGTACGCCTGATACATTTTTTGATACTATCTCTTTCATATACATGTATATAGTTAGAAGATTTTTGTACGTATCTCTTTTAAAATATGTATCTCTGCACCTGATACATTATTTGTATTGTGTATCTCTTATACCGTTGTATTTCAAATCTCATTTTTTATATTGATACATCATGTCTTACCATGATACAGTTTAATCAATATTTGTATCATTTTTTCAGGGTTTGAAATTTATTACAAAAAGTTGAAAAAGAAAAATAACACCAAGAAAAAAAAAGAAGAGAAAAGTTAAAGAAGAATGAATTTGAAAGCTGAATATGGAGAAAAATATTTTTTAAAAAAATTGCATTATTAACTAAATGTCATTGTGTTTGGGATATTTAGATGTTAATTAGAAGATCTGCATAGTAAATTACTCCTTAAATAAGTTAATTACCGCTACTTTTCATAATTACAGCGAATTAGTCGTTTCTTAAGATATAACATCAATCATGTATCTCTTTTAACATTATGCATCTGAAAAATAATTAAAAATCGAGATTTTACTAATTTTTGAGAAAAGTTGGGATAGAGCGTAATTCTGAGTAAACTAGTTCGGATTTATGTATAACTCCCAATTTTAAATGATAGTTCGACATCGTTTTTTACTTCGAGGAAAGATGAACAACACATAATATATTTTTTTTAGTTTGTTAGCCATTCAAGTGGACAAATTAAAATATTTAGTATTTTGCACATACATTATTTTCAAGTTAATTTTGGGGAAAGATGTTTGAAATATACCTAAATTTTGATGAAAATTGTGGTAACATGCCTCAACTTTGTAGGGATCGTATGACCTCCTGGATTATTTTTAAAGTTGAATATACGCCTCTTATATGTTGATATGGCACAGAGAGTGATATATACTTTCCTTGAGAGAGTGGAACTACTCATATTCCTACTTTTTATTTATTATATTTATTTTTATCTCTCTCTAATTACCAAAATGCCACAAACTTCTTTTCTTCCACTTCCTCTCTTTCATCAGATCTAACACTCACGACAACAACAACAATGGCTACCACTACGTCTTGACATTTTTACCCTCACGTAGCTCTACAAATTATCCTCCAATCCAATCCTATTTTTCTTCTTTTAATCTCTTTCTTTCATCACCTTCATTGAAGCAACTTACATTTACACTTCTCCATCGCTGCAATTATCACTGCCGTTACTGGGTCATCATAGATTAATTTAACTAATTAGTAATTGAAATTAAATCACCTAAATGCTCCAATTATCAAAGAAACAACTCAGTTGGATATGAAAATAAAGATTAGAAAATTAAAATCTTTGATGAATAATTTCCTCAAGTCCCGTCGGCATCATCTCATCGTAGGTTCTACTTTCGCTGTCATCGTCATTGAAATAAAAAAGGCTCCAACGATAATAAAAATAATCAAATGCGATGGAACTTTAATTTTTTCTACGAGAAATTAAAATATTCTTTTGACAATTCTACTCGTTTTTTGATATCTTTCACTGTATTTCGATGTTACTCTGTTAATTTCTATAAATACTGAAGAAAACAAATAATAATAGGTAAGGCCAAATAAATTTTTGAAAGAAATTGTAAGGAAAAATAAATAAAGTAGAAGAAAAAAAGGTGAAAATAAGAGCCCATGACTTTTCAGCATTATAGGAGTGCTAGCGCGTTTCTTTCACCATTTAGCACAAATCTGAGAGAGGCTTTTCAAGGGACCTATATTCCACTTTAAAATAATTTGGTGGGAGGGAGACGGGGGAGGTCATAGGATCCCTGCAAAGCTGCGACGTATTACGGCAAGTTCCGTCAAAATTTAGGTATGCTTAGGATTCTTGCCCCATAATTTTATACATGGATTATATCTATATACCTTGTTGGTCACCAAAATGGATCGAACTAGACTATTGTTCATGCATGTAAATTTTTATTATCGTATGATTAAATAGTAATGTGAATTAATGTTGAATAAACTGTTATCTTTTTTTTTTTTTTTAATGTAATATTTCCTCTTGTTTAAAAAAAATAATCAATTTTTGGTGGTCCAGTTGGACCATTTTATGTATAAAAGTCCCAAAAGACCAATTTACATCAAATGCCCAATCAGGTCTATGACCCGATCCACAACAAAAGAAAACTGGAAGCTTCCTTTATCCATTTCACTTAGATTTAGGACAAGAATCAGTCCTTTTCTCCTAAGCTTAACGATGAGATCTACGTTGTTAATCACAAAAGTAAAAATTTGTGACAGATTTTTTGTGTTTATGACTATTGATAATTTCAAGTATTACGATTTTTTTGAATCTCATCTTTAAACGTGGGATCTCTGAACTTTATGATTATTATTTTATAATAGTATTGTTTTTGAAGAATGAAAAATACTCTAAAAATATGTAGCTCATAAATTAAAAGTTCTCTGTCATAAAAAAAAAAAATTAAAAACAAAAAGTGCCAGCTAAAATGCTCTCATAATTGTAGATCTATTAATGAAATTTGCAATCATCATATTTAAAAGTTATTGACATATAATGAGTGTTTATTATGCTTATAATTGATGTGCTTATGATGTTTGACATCATGAGATCAGTTCTATATTCCTAATCTACATCAAAGAAAGTTGATATAGATTATGAGTCTAATATAATAAGTTGTTGATATTATAATATATGAAAAAGTAAAGCGTAACACAAAATTAAATTATCTATAGTCATCATAACTCACATTAGTGACTTTCATATTATGATTGACATTATAGAAAAATATTGGTTTATGCTTAACTAGTGAATATATCATTAAATTAGTGTTATGGAGTCGTTAGGCCCAGTGGAAGAATGTAAAAGGTTATTTTATTAATGAAAAAAATCAAAATATACAACCTTAGATTGTTTATTGCAAGTCATATCAATACTTCTTCGATTACAAGTCATAACAACTTAA